>NC_142937.1:68721064-68766064 GCF_046866305.1 Octopus bimaculoides | reverse complement strand
TATTCTTTTGTGAACACATTTAGTTGTTCTTTTAACAATAAAGTAAATAGTTGACTCAGCTCCACAGAAAGTTTCAAGGGTGCAAAATGCATTTACATTTTTAGATGTATAGAGTCAGATTGAAGAGAATTTAAAAGAATCTTCATTAAATTATATTTAAATCAGAAGTAATGTTTATAGTCACATCAGTATGGCTGTATGACATTACTACCCTTTTTAATCCCAGGAAGGGCCATATTGAAGTGGTGATAAACATTACTTTTCAGTATAGTTACTACTCTTAGAGGAGATTTTCTAACTAGCTGCTTTGCTTATATATAAATCCTCGATTCTTTTAAATTCTCTGACTCTGTAGATCTGAGGATAAGGAGATATATCCAAAGACCTTTAAGCAATGTTGGGATGATCAACCTGTTACTGAATATATATATATATACATATATATATATATATATATATATATATATATATATATATATATATATATATATATATAAAACAAAAGAATAATGAGAGAAATTGATTATTAATTCAATATTTATTTATGATTGTACAATTTCATGTGTATCTTTTTTTCAGAAAGTAAACAAGTGCAAAAAGTTAAATATATATATATACATATATTGATTTTTCTTCTAATATAACATTATATATATATATATATTGATTTTTCTTCTAATATAACATGATATATTACGGAGATGTACTTGCATAGCAAATGACCTGATCTGAGATCGTGTGCTGGAACGAAAACAATTGCAGCATGGAAGGTGTTTATAAGCCATTTGAAATAACACACAAAAGCCGTTAGATTCACTTCAACATTTAAATTTAATTTGTCAAAATATTTTGGTCACTTTGAGACCGCGACCTGTTCACTGACAAAATTGTGCTGCATATATATATATATATATATATATATATATATATATATATATTCAATAACAGGTTGATCATACCAATGAAAATTCTTTTAAATTCTCTTCAATCTGACTCTATACATCTAAAAATGTGGATGTCTTGTGCACCATTGAAACTTTCTGCGGAGCTGAGTCAACCTTTTACTTTATTGTTAAAAGAATAACTAAATGTGTTAAGTGCTACAGCCTTTTGTTTCTTTATCCAATCTTGTATGTTATATATATGTGTCGTGTGTATATGTATATATGTGCATGTGTTTGTGTATGTAGTGTACTGTTACATTTCAATAAGGTCAACAAAAGCCTTCCTTTGTCTGATGAACCCCACAACCATTGTTAATTCATATATAAACTGTTAACTGTATTCTCTTTCTTACAGGTCAAAAATACACAATTCTTATTTCCCTTTCCCTCAAAGCTGTCTGCTTTTTCCCCAATGTTTTTTTGTTTTTTTTTTGTTTTTCCTCATTCTTCCCCTCTTTTTCTTAGAGAGTAACCATGTTCATTTCGAGCCTAAACAATTGCAGAATTGTACACAGTACACTTTGCAATTTTGTCCATATACTGTGCTATCTGAGCATGAAACTTAAAGTAGCTCACATCTTGTGTCTATCAAATTATGTATGTTTTTGCATGTATGTATTATGCATTGTAGAACATTAAAGCATATTTTCTATTACATATTGACTTATCACTGCTCATTTTGTTTATATTTCAGTTCTATGTAATAGACCCCCAGATATTCCAAATGGTTTTCACAATGCACCCAAAGGGCAAGACAGCTTTCCTGCTGGTACTGTACTGACATATAAATGTGAAGCGCGATTCAGGGCTGATGGGCAAGAGCGGGCAATGTGCAGGGAAGATGGTACATGGAGTGGACCGAATATGTTTTGTAAAGGTGAGTACAGTCTATAAAAGTTTCCAAGGAATTCTAATCTCAAATCCCAAATGGCTATTTAACAACTGTTAGTCATTTGTTCTTTTGTTTGGTTTTCTTCATATAATTTTCTCCTAAACAATACTTTAGACCAATGTAGCCTAAGGGACTATGAGGAAGGTAAAGAATGGGCCTACAAATTCATAAGATATCAATGGACTGAAAGCTTGAAGAATTGGATATCCTAGACTAGAGAAAACGATGGTGGTATTGAGTTTCAGAGAGCATCAGTTTGAAGAAAGATGCTACAATAATAAAAGGACTTATGACTAGCAGGATGCTCAACAGAGAAAATCTACCAGAAATCTTTGCAACTACATGGTTTCAGGTTCACTACCACTGCATGGCACTTTGAGCAAGTGTTTTCTATTATAGCCTTGGGTTGACCAATGCCTTTTGAGTATATTTGGTAGACAGAAACTGTGTGGAAGCCTGACATGTTTAAGTGTGTGTGTGTGTGTGTGTGTGTGTGTGTGTGTGTGTGTGTGTGTGTGTGTGACTCTGTGTTTGTATTTGTACCCTTCACCACTGTTTGACAACCAATGTTGCTTTGTTTATATTTGCATAAATTAGCAGTTTGACAAAAGAGACCAATAAAATAAGTACTAGATTTTTTAAAAATATGTAGCAACTGAGGTTGATTTGTTCAACTAAAACCCTCAAAGACAGTGCCCCAGCATGGCCACAGCCCAATGTCTAAAACAAGTAACAGAGAATAAAAGATGTGACAGACAAATTTTTTGAAGTATTGTTGCCAAACAAGCAACTCAACCTACAGCTTCTCTTTCAGTGAATCGGTTGCCAGGTATACCTTGAAAAGGTGATGTATTGTTAACGTGACCATGAAGCTTAGTGGTCAGAGAAACTGACAAAAGGCTGCGAGCTGGCAGAAAAATTAGCACGCAGGGCAAAATGCTTAGCGGTATTTCGTCTGCCGTTGTGTTCTGAGTTCAAATTCTGCCAAGGTCGACTTTGCCTTTCATCCTTTTGGGGTCAATAAATTAAGTACCAGTTATGCACTGAGGTCGATGTAATCGACTTAATCCCTTTGTCAGTCCTTGTTTATCCCCTCTATGTTTAGCCCCTTGTGGGCAATAAAGAAATACGATACTAACAAACATGGAATCACTAAGGCAGAGAAATGTTGCTAATGAGATAGACTGATATATGGCCAAGGAAACTACAGTGGGTGTGATTACATCAGTGTTTCTAAAACATTTTTTTGCCTATGGATCCCTTTGATTCCTATTTTACTCTTCTGGACCCTTGTACCCATTCCGTGTTAAAAACAAATCCTATTCTTTTTTTCATAATTAGATATTATTAGGAATTGTATAAGAAAATTGTTAAAATATTTCATGTACTGTAGAAGTATAACCAATTTATTGCTCATAAATTTTAACAACAAAATTTTATATGGACCCTAAAAGGGTCATATGAACTCCAGTTGAGAACCAGTGGGTTACATGAATTTTCAGACATAGTTGTAAGCATGGTTGTCTGGTTAAGAAGCATGTTTCTCAACTAAGTGGTTTTGGGTTCAGTGTCACAGCACCTTGGGCAATTGTTCTCCTGCAACCTCAGATCATCTAAAGCTTTTTGAGTATATCTTGTTTGGGGAAACTAGAAGAAGCCCATTATGTGTGTGTGTGTGTGTGAGGGAAAGAGAGTTTCTTATTTCTTTACTGCTCACAAGGGGCTACATACAGAGGGGACAAACAAGGACAGACAAATGGCTTAAGTCGATTATATCAACCCCAGTGTATAACTGGTACTTATTTAATCGACCCCGAAAGGATGAAAGGCAAAGTCAACCTCGGCGGAATTAGAACTCAGAATGTAGCAGCAGATGAAATACCGCTAAGCATTTCACCCAGTGTGCTAACGTTTCTGCCAGCTCGCCGCCTTTAGGGAGAGAGAGTTTCTGTTAAGTCATGCAAAGGCTGGAAATAAACATTGCTGCCACATTAGCGATATTGTTCACCTCCAGTTTTCTGTGAAACGCATCTGATTATCGTGAAATATTACCTTATTTCGAAACAGATGAGAGTGGGGGACAGAAAGAACATGTGGCTGTAAGAAATCAATGCCAGCAAATTCTATCTGACCCATAGAAAAGTGGACATTAAAATAATGAAAATGGAGTCACCACTGCTCATAACGTCATTTAAACAAGCAGAACAGAAGTCATTAGTCATCATCATCATCCTTATCATCCCTTGGATATTACTCTCTCAACTCCTAGGGTTTGTAGGGCCAGTGACCTACTTTCCATGGCATATAAGTCACGAAAATCATAACATTACCCCTGACCAGGATATCAGTCCATCGCTGAGTTACTCCTTTTCAGCTGAGTCGGCTGGAGCAATGTGAACTGAAGTGTTTTGCTCAAGAACACAAAACGTGGTCCAGTCCAGAACCTGAAACCATGATTTTGAAATTGTAAGTGCAGCACCTTACACTAAGCCACTTGTTTTCACTAATTAGACAGACAGACAGACATGCAATTAGGTAGACAGGCATGTAATTAGACAGGACAAGTGTCAAAATAGGAAAATAGATGCACAAACAAAGAGCATTTTAACTTGGAAAAGTTGCAACACTATAACCAAGTTGTATGTATGGAGTGTTAAACAAATTTATTAAAACTGTATTGAATATCTAAGTATTTCAATACAAGATTCCAATTTGTTTTTTAATTGTTTTGTTTGTTGATTTTTTTGGTGGAAACCACCAAAAACAGATAAGAAAAAAATTATCAGCAGGGAATAAATAACATCACTGTAAAATTTTTCTAATTCATTTTCAAACAAAATATTTTCAGTTTTTCTTTCTATTTTTGTAATTCTTTTACAAATATTTTCCTCTTTCTTGTTATTTTTCTAATCCTTTTCATTCTGCTATCATTTTATCATCATCATCATCATCATCAATACACACACACACACACACACACATATACACTCAATCATACACACACACACACATATACATACATATATATACAAATACACGTACATATATACACATACATACATATATACATAGGCATATGCATATGTATGTATATATATATATATATATATATATATATATATTCTTGTTTTTATTTCATTAACATCAATTGCTTCTTTATGAAATTATCTTGTTGTCATTGTTAGAAATATGAAGACAAAATAGATTTCCCTAACAACAAATCTATTTTTCTGGGTTTTGTTGTTTTTGTTGCTGGTGATTTTCTTCTTTTCGTTTTAGTTTTTAATATGATTTGTATGTGGTGTTTCATTTCTTTACATGTAGAAAAATGTGTATATCTATATTTGTACATAAATTTATATGTATATATATATATATATATATATATATATATATATATATATATGTGTGTGTGTATATATACATATATCCTTACATATATATGTTTGTATGTATATATATAGAACATACCAAATATGGGAAGACTTCTAAAGATATATATATATATATATATATATATATATCCTTACGTATTCCTACTTGTATTTTAAGCAGTTTTCCCTTTTGGTTTTCCCTACTTTCATTGTCACAGTTTTATTCCATTCACTTACTTTACTGTAGTATGTTTGTAGGTGGAATGGGTAGATAGGAGTGAGGAAACAAAAGAGAAAATGAAAGAGAGACATAGAAAGAAGGAGGGATAGAGAGTGTGTGTATTACACACACACACACACAGTTTTCATTCATATGCATGTGTTTTTGACTTGAAAACTCAGCTAACTTGTAAAGAAATAAATTGGAATAAAAAAATTACCAGAAATAAAAAGCATTTATGAAATGAAGAGAATTTTCTACTCACTTGATTGTGTGCTCTGTTAATTTGTTAATTAATTTCATTTAGTTAGAAGTCTTGCCATATTTGGTATGTTCTACTTCCTTTTAACTGCTGAAGGTTAGCAAATAATTCTCTCTTTGTTGTTTTTTTTTCTCTATTTTTTTAGTTTCATTTTCCCTCATATATAATATATATTTTTTTTCTGAGGTTAAGGTTTATTTTCTTCTCAGCTATTTTCAAAGTCAGTATTCATATGACTTAAAATTCAGATTCTCAGGCTCGTGTGTTTTGGAAAGCAGAACAATAAACATAATATATATTTATCTGATACATAACAGATACTTAACAGTTGTGTGATAAACTCTCCAAAGATTGTAAAGAAGTTAACAGATTAAAAATCAACAAAGTTGCAACAAAGTGATATTGAAAACATGGCAGAGGTTGTGTAAACAGATAGATAATAATAATAATAATGAATATGTATATATATAATGTGAATCCAGAAAATCATCATCATCATCATCATCATCATCGTTGTTACTATCATCAGAATCATCATTATCATTGTTGTTGCTGTCACTGTTCCTGTCACTGTCGTCATTGTTGTTGTCATCGTCATCATCATTGAATGTTCACATTTTAACATTTGTATGGATGAGACAGAATTTAGTTGAAACAGTTTATTTTTCACAGCCAGATACCCTTCCTATAACAAACTCTTACCAGATAATATTTCTCCATGGCCAGACTTGCATTTCACAGAAAGCATTGTTTAGTTTTTATGACTGTGGTGCTCATTAATGCAACATCACATGATGTTGAGACAAGGGTACATACAAACACATACACACAACCAGATGCACACCCACACACCCATATACATACATGCATACACAAACATATACATACATGCATACACACACACACACACACTCACTGACCTCTTTCATTCTCATCAAATCTACTCTATCCACTTACAAGGCTTTGGGTGGTTCACAGCTGTAGTAGAAGGCACTATCCCAAAATGCCATGAAGTGGGACTGAAACTGACACCACAGAGTCCTGAAACAAGTTTCTTAACCACATTGCTATGCCTATGAATTCTTTGAGTTACTTGAATATTACAAAGGATTCCCAAATTCAGGCATGGCCTGGTGAATAAAAAACACTTTTTGCAGTCATATGGTTTCAGGTTCAGCCCCACTGCACAGTTCTTTGGATGAATCTCTTCTATTACTGCCTCAAGCTGACCAATGCATTTGGTAAATGGATGCTGTGCGGAAACCTATTGTGTGTGTATGTGTGTGTATGCAATTGTGTGTCCTTCTACCACTTGACTGCTGATGTTGGTTTGTTTATATCCCCATAACTTAGCAGTGTGGCAAAGCACCCAATATAATAAGTTTCAGACTTGAAACAAAAAAATAATGTATTGGGATTAATTCAAGTTGATCCCCATAATCTAATGACAAAATCAAAAGATAAATGATAACAGTATTTAATGAGATAATTTACATTATTTTCATGTTATGTTGGAGAGAGGAGGAGCAGCAATAATATTAGAAGTCTTTGGTGCAGAACAGAATTTTGACCTGCTACTTCTATGATGGAATTAGACCACTGTGTTAGGCATTGCAGATTATTCTGTTGACAAGAATGATAATGATGGTGGCGGCCGCCGCCACCGCCGTCGCCATCGTCTTTGCAGTGTTGTTTCTCATATTTAAAGATTTGGTGGTGTTTGCCTCTCAGAAGGCATTAGCTAAATACTGCATGACAGCTAATGAAATACTCATTAATTATGTTATCCTTATATTATTGAATTTTCCAGCTCATGATATTTATTTACAGCCACACAAAATTATGTTAGTGATAGTTAAATGCTTCTGGACATGTAGAAGGATCCATAGTGGATTCCCTTGCTCCCCCCCCCCATTTGTCTTCCCTCAACCCCTGTTTTTCATCGTATTCACCCTATGCCCTGTCTATAACCATCACTCACTCCCTTATACACTCTTACAACCTCTACCCACTAGCACTCCCTGTCCTCTTGTTCCCACTCACTTGTAATTGCCTTCAGTCTTGAGGACCCACACTGACACCTCATCACATAGCAGTTCTCTCTTTCCAGCTTCATCCACATCATCCCTACCCTTACTTTTGCAATGAAAGTAGTCATGCAGTTCGCCTCAACAGAAGGAAACCTGTTCTGATCTGTTCTGGCCCCTTCCATTATACTTTAGCCCTTCATTTTTTAGCTTCCTTCCATTCTACTGTAACCCCACTCAGTCATAAGGGATCTTAGTCTTACAAACCACATAGTGATCTCACAAGTGCTGGTGCAATGAAGAAAGGATACCCAGTACATAATGCAAAGTGGTTGGCATTTGGAAGGATATCTGGCTGTAGAGACCATACTGAAGCAAACACTGGAGCATAACGCAGTCTTTAGAGCCATCCGATATTGCCAAACTGTCTTAACCCTGCCAGCATGGAATATGTAGGTTAAGTAATGATGATGAGTTTGGTTGGTTGGAGGAGTGGTGGTGGTGATAAAACACTGATGTAGGTAAGATTTGAACTGCCAGTGTGTATCAACTTATAGACTGGCACCTTGTTAAAGAACTAACTGTGACTCTAAATATTCCTTCAAATATTGGTAAATTCTTTCAGTAAATAGCAATAGTTGTAGGCATAGCTGTGTGGTTAAGAAACATGTTGTTTTAGGTTCAACCTCACTGCACAGTACACTGAACAATTGTCTTCTACTATATACCTAGCTCTGGGGCCATCCACTGCTTTATGAATGAATTTGGTAGACAGAAACTATGAAGAAGCCCATCATATATATGTGTGTGTGTGTGTCTGTTAATTCCTCATCCTGCTAATTCTTGACAATGACGTTAGTTTGTTTACATCCCTGTACTTTAACAGTTCATCAGAAGAGACTGATGGAAGAAGCACCAAGCTGATGAATAAGTACTTGGCTTGATTTGCTCAACTAACTATTAGTAGTGTTGTCCCAGAATGATCCCAGTTAGACGACTGAAACAAGTAAAAGGCAAATGACAAATAATCTATAGACTGACGAGCCACCAAAATATATGCATCAGGCCACTTGATAATATTGCCAATGATTGTGTCTATTGTTTGTTTGAATGAATCATTATTTTAAATGTGTTTTCTCATTTTCTGTAATGAAATATTGCAGCCATTTATGAATAGATTTCCTATCTTATTTTCTTCTATGTTTTGGCTGTTTTTATTATTCCTTTTTTTTGGGGGGGGGGGGGGGTATTTTTTGTTTTGTCTTTAAATTCACTTATAGGTCATTGAGGAAGCAGAAAACATCCATGTTTGATTCCTGATTGTTTTTTTCTATTTAATTTTAGCTATTATAATCGTTACCATTTATTTTTTTTTTTCCCTCTAACTTATCACAGTGTATCTCATACTCCCCACCACCACCACATGTTTAATTTTGACACCTGACCCTATTCTATTGTATCAAATGTTCACTGTCTCATTTGACATATATGTGATATTGTAGTTTTAACAAACAAGCAATAATAGAATGCTAAATGAATAAATAAACAGATCAATAAATAGCCAATTTTCTATAAATATAGTCGGTGTTGCACATTTTTTTTTTTTTTTGTTATGTCTAAGAAAAGAATTCGATTAGAATTTTCAATGAAGCAAGGATATTTGAGATAAAATACTTAGGTTATACGAGATAGTCTGAGATGTCGCCTGTTGTGTTTCAGAAAGAAATTCGAATGTGTCTGAAAATAAATGTTTGAAAAGACAAAAGAAATTTGTATCAGCTTTTTCTTTAAATACATCCCAAATGAATATCGAAGAAGTTCTGCAAACCATTTTTATCATTACTGCCATCATTGTTGTCATTGTCATCACCATCATCATCATCATCACTACCATCATCATCACCATCACCATCACTATCATTACCACATCATCACCATCACCATCACCATCATCATCACCATTATCATCATCATCATCACCACCACCACTATCATCATTATCATCATATGTCCATTTTCTATGCTGGTATGGGTTGGAGAATCAGACAGGGGCTGGCAAGCCAAAGAGCTATGCTGTGCTTCAGTGTCAGATTTGGTTGGATTCCCTTCCCTAGCGCTAGTATCAATGACTGTACAGGGTGCTCTGTTTTCACGCCACTGACACTTGTGAGGTTGCCATGTAACTTGCCAGACAGGATAAGAACATGGAAAAAGGAAACAAAAAAAGCCCCTACTACTAAATGAGGGAGTATATGAGAGTACGAGGTGGATTTACACCTGGTGTTGAGAAGTTAACGTATGATAAAGGGGCAAGCAGAGGTGTATTGCAATAGAGGAAATAAAATGGCCACCACACATTATGTAAGAGTTGCTAGGGGTAACTGGAAAGGATATAAAGTGATGGGGTACCAGAGCAAATTTGAAGCTACAAGAAAATCAGCACAGGGCAGAAGACACAAAAATAACGAAGATAGTGGTAGTTTCATGAGAGTGAGTGGGGAGGGTAATGGATGGTTTAGAGATGGGGGCAGAGATAAACTTGAGTGATGACCAACTTGAGCAGTTGATGGGAAATATCAATATGGAAAGGTAGTGGAAGGTGAGATGGATGTGGATCATGTATATACAGGTTCAAGTTCCAGTACTAGGGTAAAGATCCCTTTGATCATGAATGACCATAGGATTGCACCTAGACAGTTCCCCTTCGAGGGGCAAATCTGGGCAAGGTTGTTTATGGAAGACCAGCAATCGTCTAAGAATACCAGCCTCTCCTCTCTATGCCACCAATGTTATCCAAAGAAAAGGCAAAGGCCAATACAGCTTGGCATCAGTGATGTCGCAACTCATTTCTAGAGCTGAGTGAATTGGAGCAGCATGAAGTACAGTGTCTTGCTCAAGAACACAACACACAGCATAGTCCGGGAATCAAATTCACTATCACATGAATGTGAGCCTGACCCTCTAACCACTGAGCCATGCACCTTCACTATATCTGTATTAAATTTGCTAGTCTTTCTTTTACTTTTCTTTTACTTGTTTCAGTCATTTGATTGCAGCCATGCTGGGGCACTACATTTCAAGGCTTCTAGATGAAGAAATTGACCCCCGGGACTTATATATTTAAACCTGATAGATATTTTATCAGTCTCTTTCGCCAGACTGCTGAGTTATGGAGATATAAACACACCAACATGGGTTGTTAAGCAGTCATAAGGGACGAGGGTTAGGATTTTTGGCTCCTGATTTTAAAGTCACAGGTTCACATCATAGCCTGAGTGGGGTATTGTATCTTTAAGCTAGGCTATTCATTTCATGTTATTCATCACACCAACCAACTATTACATTCCTCATGTTTTGCTGGTTCAAGTGGGTTTTGCTGATTGAAGGCTGGAAGAGCAAAATGGGTTTTGCTGGTTGAAGGCTAGAAGAGCAAAGCAGATGTATCTGTCTATTTGGGACTGCATAGGCAAATGTAACAATTAGTGAAAGCTTAGTACATGTAACCAAACCATACTAACTTCTGCACCATTGCTATACAGTACATTGCACTGAATCTTGTCAATAGAGTGAAAAATCCATTGCTGGTGATGGAAGCTGAAATCAATTGAAAATATTCAATTCAAATTTTGGCACAAGGCCAATAGGTTTGGGTGAGAGGGCAAATCAATTACATCTACCCAGTGTTCAACTGGTACTTACATTATTGACCCCCAAAAGAATGGAAGGCAAAGTCGACCTCAGCAGAATTTGAACTCAGACTGTAAAGACAGAGGAAATGCCACTAAACATTGTGCCCAATGAGCTAACAATTCTGTCAGCCCACCACCTTATAAATCAAGTGAAAATATATGCAACACTGTTATAGAGGTTCTCATTATATATTATTCAAACTGCATATATCAAATACAGAATAACAAAAGAATCTAAGGTGTCACTGTATGGTCTAGAAGAAAATTACTTTCACGATAATATAAATTAAAGTAACTTTAAACTAGACAAATACATCTAACAACTGATATTTTCTACGTATCTTTAAGGTATATATGATTTTCTATTTAGATTATTTACTGTAGAAAATAGATTAATGAAACCAATTGAAATGAAGTTAAATAATCTTAATAAAACATAATAACAATAGATATATACATATATAACTCTGTGTGTTTGTATATACTTCTGTATGTCTGTATATGTGTCATCATCATCAGTTAACGTCTGCTTTCCATGATGGCATGGGTTGGCCAGTTTGACAGATGACTAGCGAGCCAGATGGCTGCACCAGGCTCCAATCTGATCTGTCAGAGTTTCTATAGCTGGATGCCCTTCCTAATGCCAACCACTCTCAGAGTGTAGTGGGTGCTATTACGTGCCACCGGCATGAGGGCCAGACAAGGCGGTACTGGCAATGGCCACGCTCAAATGGTGTTTTTTATGTGCCATCTGCACAGGAGCCAGTCCAGTGACACTGGCAATGACCTCACTCAAATGTTGTTTTTCACGTGCCACCAGCACAAGTGCCAGTAAGGTGATGCTGGTAACAATCACACTCAAATGGTGCTTTTTACATGCCACCAGCACAGGAGCCAGTTAGCGGCCCTTGCAATGATCATGCTCGGATGGTGCTCTTAAAGTTCCACTAGCATGGATACCAGTCAGGCGGTGCTGTCATCAGCTTCGTCAGCGAATTTGATTTATATATTTGTATATATATGTATTATGCACAGTTATATATTAATACACCACCACCAGACACACACCTAAACTCATCTTTAACATAGAAAATTACTGAAGCTTTTCTTTATGAGATTAAGATTGTTGATTCAGCCATAAGAGAATTTGAAAAACATCTGACCATCATATTTTTCACCTAAGGTCAACTATTCAAATGGGACCAGCAGGAGGGCACTTTCACTATTTTTCATCTATTCCTCCTACCCTACTCAATAAGGCCCTTATCCTTGCATGCAAATTCATAAAAATCCCTTACAGCTACACATAGTCTTATCAATTTTCAAGGTGAATTACGGTCCCACACTGCTCAGGGCAACAAATTTGTTATCACTATGGTCTCATCTGACTCTACCTAAGTTGCATACCTCATAGGCTTATACCTCCTATATGAACTTCATAAGTTCTTTCCATATATTGTGTGAGGTCTGTATCTTTTTCCAAAATTTTCACCTAATTATCTCTTTTGTTCAAAACGTTTTGTACCTACCACAAAGCCTAATGAGAACTTACATTATATCCATATATCCTCTGATCCTCTATATTCATTTGGGATTGTTAGATATAACATTCTTAACATATCTATTTGAGTCTTTCTGCAAATGAAATCATCTTCATATTATAACCAATCCCTTAAAAGTAGCGGTTATGATGAAGCTATAACACCAAATGTAAATCGATCTTGTGCTCTAATAATCTGCATACTAGTAGTAGCAATCCCTTAGATACATGTACTAAATCCCACAATTCATGGAATAATCATGCCATCCATATACATAACAACTACTATTATCCTTGATCAAGTAATAGCAAAGATGATGAGCTCACTGTGATCCCCTGTTCTTCAAGACTCCCTTTAGCACACCAAACTCTATGATCACCTGCACAATAACAAACAACAGCAAACCCAGGAAATAGCAGATGTGTCAGTACAACCTACCCTACGCTAACAACATTAAAACTTCTATTCCAAAGCCTTCTATAGCACATTACATAAAATCACCCACCCCTGTCATAGATTCCACACCTTATATACCACAACCCTCAAATTAGAAGCAATACTAGAAGCATGCAACAGACATAAGCTAAGAAAGCTAAATACTTTACCTCCACCTGTTAGACAATGTAAGGAACCTAAAATCCAAATCTTTAAATACAACGCTTTGAGCTGCTTTAATACAGAGGCTTTGACTGAATTATCCATCAGGTTGCTGGAAGTGATACCAGCCACAGCCAACCTGAATAATACTCTAATGCCAACAACCTAAATAAAAAGCCTAAATTCCTTATATTCACTTTCTATCAATGTAAAGACAGAATCTCCACACAAGAAAGAATCAACAAAGAGTATCTTTTTATAGAGAAATTCCAAACGCTTCTTAACATACAAACTCCTCGGTGACCATATTCCCTTCTCTCGCCTACCCATTGAAATACATATAAATTTACTTCTTGTTTCTCTAAGAACAGACATAAACTTCCTGTTGACAAAGAGTCCAGAACTCCAACTAAAGAGTATAAAACCCACAGAATTGTCTTCCCTTACACACACTTCCTGTTTTGACACCACACTTCCTGTTTAACACAAAAGCTCTCAGCTTTTTTTGAACACAACAATTATCTACATGGATTACCATTGAACTTTAAAAACTCAAAGACAATATAATGTATTGGTATTTTTATTTTTTTATATATTTTTTATATTTTTGTAAAAAACATTATTTTCATCCTCCCTTGACTTGAAAATTTGCCATGCAATGAAAGCCAGTTAGAAATCCTTTTTTATCCTCCTTATACACATCTATATTAAAATATGCTTTCAGTTTAGCATTCTGCCTTATTATTATTATTTTTTATTTTCCTATATATATATATATATATATATATATATTGTAAGATTCAAATAAGATGACAATTTATTTTCGAACACAGAAATGCTATTAGAACAGCAGAAATATTGGGTAAATTGCCCTTACAAAGTGGAAAAATTTGTCAACAAACAGCCATAATTGTACATTTAGCTTTATAGCATCTAAAATTGTAGATTAATTTGTCAGTGGGCAGTTTAGCTTAATGGTAAGGGCACTTAATCAGAGTCTTCAAGGGATGTGCATTCAAGTCTCATGGTTGTTTGTTGACGAATTTTTCAGCTTTGTAAGTGTAATTTACCCAATATTTCTGCTGTTCTAACAGCATTTCTGTGTTCAGAAAAAAAATTATCATCTTATTAGTATCTTAGAGTACACATTTCGTTGCTTATAAAAAAAACAAATATTAGTTTGTTTATTGTTTATATTTATATACACGTAGTCATATAAATCAGTGTACCAGCTTAAACTCTATGGTTTCCATTAACACACTTGTATGAGCGGTACATTGCAATTTGTTTATAATACACCTTAACTAAAGTACAATATATACATCTACATGATTAATATAAAGTATAGTTACCTTGACAAAGAAATTTTTTGACATGATATAACAACTCAATTCATCAATAAAAACACAGCTGAAACAGCTGTAGTGAGTGAACCAGTGCTGTCAGAAAAACGTGCTCAGTGACATAATAGAAATTAATGATATATTTTATTTGGAACCAAAATACTACATGTGTATGTGTGCATGTGTGTATATATATTCAAACAGTTATCTGGAGCTGCTGGAAACTGTGGTCAAGCCCTGGCTAGAGTGGTCACTGCTGCCATCTTTGTGGCAGCAGGATTTGGTTCCTTGCCATGCCTCTAAAAAGAGACAGTAGTGGTTGTTGGAGAATTTGTACTGCTTCACCAGCCCCGATTTCTAGTTCCTTTGATTCTAAATCTCATGGATTACTATGTATGGGGTGCAGTTTTGGGAGACAGCAAATACTCTGCTTGCCACTCCAAGGCTGAGCTGGTGGCCAAGGAGATATTCAAAGTTCTTCCCATGACACAGTGAGAAATACATGTACCATGTTCCAGAGCTGTTTTGAGGCTATGTTGGAAGCTGAGGTGGCTACTTTGAGTAAACTTTCATTTCTCAGATAGCATAACGTAATCGACATTTTATTTTAAAAAATACTTTTATTTTTGCATGGCATATTGTGTTTTCTTTTATGTTTATGCAAACTGTTCAATTTAGCCCAAATATACTGTGTGTATGTAAATGAGTTCCATATAGTTTCTTATTTCTTTATTGCCCACAAGGGGCTAAACATAGAGGGGACACACAAGGACAGACAAAGGGATTAAGTCGATTATATCGACCCCAGTGTGTAACTGGTACTTAGTTTATCGACCCCAAAAGGATGAAAGGCAGAGTTGACCTTGGCGGAATTTGAACTCAGAATGTAGCAGCAGACGAAATACCACTAAGCATTTCGCTCAGCATGCTAACGTTTCTGCCAGCTCACTGCCTTAGTTTCTAGCTATCATATAGTTTCTAACCATCAGTCCCAGTCACCTAGCATCAGTTATCCCTAAGCTAGAGTAATAGACAACAAGACCACGGCATTGCATAGAACCCCAAACCCACAAAGCTGCAAAACAAACTGCTTTACAGCATAGCCACGCTTTTATACCATTGAATTTATATCAACATGGCTCCATCAGCAAAAGTTAGCAGCAGGAAAACTGCAGACCATCCCAACCCAGCCACCTTGCCCAAAGAAGAAGCCATGCACAGCTAGGTGTCTTCAAAGCCAATGTCTCGTAGATTGTAGTTCTTTGCTACTTAATTTCACACTGACTGACTTCTGCTTACTACTTGGAGATTAGACCCTCCTTATAAGCTCATGCATTAATCTAGAATCCTTCTAAACAGTTGCATGACTTTGTAACTTCTAGAACTTCATTCTTAACCAATCAGCTCTAGATAATCTTCCTTCCCACAATACGTTACCTGACCATATGAGACATGTCATTTATCATTTAACATATTTCTGGAATTTTCTCTGGCACTCTATCATGAAGCAATATTGCTGATTGATTACACAGAAAACTAAACAACTTCACAAATTTACCATTAAAAAAATCATAGTTAACACAAACATAACTTATTCTCTCCTTCATAACAATACATATAGACACACATTCACAGATATATATTTGAACTTCTAGAAAACAATGATACTGTTACATTCCGGACATTTAAAAACAAATTGCCTTGCTTCAGTGAAATTTACCATATTCTGTTGTTTGTCATAATATCCTGTATGTTGTTACATCCTCTCCCTGTATGGTATATTGTTCTTCCTAACTCTCTTCTATGTAACAGCTTTCATTAATACCTCACCTTCTTCCTTTCATTCATTTCAATGTTGTATGTTGATTAACTGGTCTTTAATTGTTTATAACTTGACGAACATTACTAAATTATCTTCTGATTGAATACATATGGTGGCATTTTGTTTTTGTTTGTTTTCCTTTTGTTCTTTCTAATGTCAGATTTCAATTTTTTCCTCCTTTTATGAAATAACTTTTTCTATTTTATTTATTTTTAATTTTTTATTATTTAATGATAAATGCTAGGAGGAAGCCATGCACTGTAACTAAAATGCTTTAGTTTGTTGCATTATTTTAGTTTTATATATTTTTCAAGGGTTAAATATTTTTCTCCAGCCTTTTAAATATGTCCAACCAATGAAATCAACTTGAATTACTTAACAAATATTCGACCAATGAAGATAAAACTATTATTTAATTGACTAGGAGGAGGAAAAAATTATGAAAACAATAGCAAACAAACAAAGGAAAAGTCAAGAAAAATATACATCATTCGCCAAAAAAGATCAATAATTATATGCTACTGAATTAAAAAATAAAACAGAAAATAGTGTTTGCTTGAGTTATTTTCTAACAATAAATGGATACCATAAATCATCTTAAAAATGTCATCGTTATCTATTAATTTACTTGTGAAAGGTTCACACTAAAATATTCAATAATATATAATGGTTTACTTTTTGCATTACTATTGTTTTTCCTTCAATACATTGTTATTACTAAGTATAATTTTAATTATGTGTGTGTACATATATGTATATGTATATTTATCTGTCTATCTATGTGTCTATTTATCTATCTGTCTGTCTCTTTATCTCTCTATCTCTCTATCTATCTATCTATCTATCTATCTATCTATCTATCTATCTATCTATATATATATATATATATATATATATATATATATATATATATATATATATATATATATAATTATCTATCTGTCTCTTGATATATATGTGTGTAATTTCAGGTGTAGTAGTGTGGTTGTGAAGTTAGCTTCCCATTCATGTGGTCTCAAATTCAGTCCTGTGATCACATGACAGGGAAGCAATCTTCACTCCTTGGCACCTTAGGCAAGTATTTTCTACTATAACCTTATACCAATCAAAGCCTTGTGAATGAATTTGGTAGATAAAAATTGAAAGAAGCCAGCCTATCATGTGTGTGTGTGTGTGTGTGCATGTATTCTTGACTTCACACCATGGTAATTGTAAACAAACATCACCCTAATAGAAATAATGTTTGTTTCTAATCTTCCATGAAAAACATGTATAGACAAGGGGAAATATTACTTTGAAATATTACTTTGCTTGAGAACAGGAAAGGCATCCACCCTTCCTGTAGGAAAATCTTCAAAAGCCTATCTTACACATGCAACCAGGAAAAAGAGTTGATGTTATATAATGATATATATATATATATATATATATGTCTGTATGTATTTATGTATGTATAAGTGTACTATTTATAGGAAAGTTCCAGGGGAATAATTACAAGGTAGCTAAATGTTGCTTAAGTGTCTCAGGAAACAATGATCACACTTGTGTGTGATTTGATTCCGGGAAAGTAAGTTGTATTTAGGAGAGAATAGGAAAAATTGAATAAGGAGACAAATGCTCATGATGTTATTAAATCATTTATATCTTCATATCTTCTACATATGTTTCAATGGATGCATTCAAAATACATCCAGCAGGATGAATTATGGTCAACTGTGCATCAATCTCATCAGGAAGGATATAAACAACACTCATCAAATAGATATTATTACAGATATAGGAAGCCCTAGAAAATGTAACATATTTATATGCATATGCATGCAGATCTACACCTGCATATATGCAACTTGCATACATAAAAATATATATAAATATATATATATACATACATATATATATATATATATATATATATATATATATATATAAAAATGAATATATATATTTATATTTTTACCAACACGAACATATATATATATATATATATATATATATATATATATATATATATATATTGTCATAAATCATAGATCCAAAAGAGAAGCACACTTTAAGTTATAGAGCAGTAGATTATTTAGATGAAGATAGTTATGGCTAGTTTATAGTGTTGCCCTTAAAACACTTAGCTTTACAACATCTCATCACACCCTAATGCCAGTGGCCTATAACCTCTCTAGACCACCAGTCATTTTAGGGTCTGATGAGACACTGTAAAGCTAAGCACTTTATGGACATGAAATCCTGGGTAACCCTTTGAATAATTATCTTTAACTAATTATCTAATCATCATAATTATCTTTATCTAAATACATACATATATATATATATATATATATATATATATATATATTTATTTATTTATTCATATTTATTTATGTATGTATGTATGTATATGACTGATGTCATGCCTTAGATTTGTTGCAGAGAGATAATTAGGATTATAGTATTTATTGCATTTGGTAAAAGGTTTCATAGAATAGAAACTGAAATTGATTCGCAGAGTTTTCTCTAAATTGCTTCACACATGCACAAATAACACAGTCAGTTATATACATATATGCACACACAAATACACTCAGTCAACAATAATGATTATTTCTAATTTAGGCACAAGGTCAGCTATTTGGATAGGGATGTGGGGTTAGTCAGTTACATCAGCCCCAGTATTTGACTGGTTCCTTATTTTATCAACCTGAAAATTAGCCTCACTAGCCTCTGAACTCAGAGCATAAAGAGCTGAGAAAAGTACTGTAATGCCTTTTATTTGATTCATTTATTATTCTGCCAATCCACTGCCCTTATTTTAATAATTCCTAATATAAGCACAAGGCTAGGAATTTTAGGGACAGAATGGGGCCATAAGTTAGTCAATACTGTTGACCCAGTATTTGACTGGTATTTTATTTCATCAATCCCAGAGGGATGAATGACAAAGTTGACCTCCATATGATTTTAACTCAGAACATAGACAACAAGAAGCAGTATAAAACATCAATAAACAAACCTTATCATGTTGTAAGTTTACTCAGCCAAGATGTATAGAAAGCAAAATTGATGCCTGACTCAATAGTTTCCATAGCAATTCATCAGCCCTAACTAACACAAATAATGCTAAAACATCTTTTATGATTTCAAGTATATATTGTTATTATGTTTAAGTATGTATATAAAGTTATAAATGACAGAGAAATAGTATGATAAAAATATATTTAACAGTAAGAAAATTTAAATATGGCAAATTGTTTCATAACTTAAGGCATGTAATGATAATTTATATTATATTTAATAATAAATAAATTACTTACATGTCTGCATTAATGCAAAAGGCAAAAGATCTTTGAAAATAATGGTGTAAATAAGCTATATCCTCAGGTGAAAGAAAATCTTTGTTAAATACTAGTCTGGACATGATATTTGTTTATATATTTATATACACACACATACACACAAACATGCACAACATATACTTGTATATTTATGTACATGTATACATATATATTAATAGGCTTATAAGTACAGGTATAGCTTTGTGGTTAAGATGTTTGCTTCCTAAGCACATGGTTTTTGAGTTCAGTCTTACTATGTGGCACCTTGGGCAAAAGTTGTCTACTATGGCCCTAAGCCAGCCAAATCCTTGTGAGTAGATTTGATGCAGAGAAACTAAAAGAGCACATCCCATCCTGTCCCATCTCATCACATCACCTTGTATCGCATCATATTACATCACATTGCATCACAGCACAGCACAACAGTAGCAGCAGCAACATCTTCAACATCTGTTTAATGCACATTTTTCTATAGATTCATGTGTGTGCTTGTGTTTGTGCCTCCTCATCTGGACATCATCACACAAGCGGAGTCTTTTGTATCCAACCTTCCATGAAAATATGTTCAGTTATAAGAAAATAATACCTTACCTGGAAACAGGATGAGCATCTGGTTGTAGAAAATCTGCCACAAGAAATACTGTATGACTCATTATTGAACAGGGGCCTATTTATTAGGCAACAACAATATTAATTATAATGATATGATAATAATAATCCTCTCTTCTCTGGGCACAAGACCGGAGATTTGGCGGGTGAGGGAGCTATTTGATTACATTAACTCAAACATTCAACCTAATACGTGTTTCATTGACTCTGAAGGGTGAAAAGTCAAGTTGACGTTCGTGAAATTTGAACTCAGAAACTTAACTAGCTGTAAGAAATGCTGCTACGCATTTTGTCCGATACATTAACAATTCTACCAGCTCACTGCCCTAATAATTACAACAACAGCAATAACAACAACAACAACAACAACAACAACAACAATAATAATAATGATGACAACAATTATGATAATAGCAATAATAACAATGATGATGATGATGATGACAATGGTTGTGGTAGTGATGACTTTGTTAAATTTGATTATATTCTATCACATCCATCATTAATTGTTTTTTTTTCTGATTGGGTTTTGGGTTGTAAATTTTTTTAGTTGTGTTTTTCAATCTTTTGTTTTTGTCTTTGACTGATTGCTTCATTGAGTTGAAATTTAATTAAAGATAGCGGGTCACACATCAAACCATTTCATGCACGCATACACACACACGTACACACACACACACACACACACACTCCTACTCCTATACCATGTGTTTGTGAGTGTGTATGAGAGAAGGGAGGGAGAGTGAGAGAAAGAAAGAGAGTGTAACTTCAAGATTAAAATAGAATTTCTTTACTTCTCACATAATTTAATAATATATATATATATATATATATATATATATATATATATATATATATATATATATATATATATATATATATATGTGTGTGTGTGTGTGTGTGTGTGTGTGTGTGTGTGTACAAGAAAGAGAGATGACAAAGGAATAAATGGTTATCTAATGTGCTTCACTAGCTTACAGCTGTTTCTGCTATAAGATGCAGTGGACTCTTTGTTGAGTGCCTGAATAACACCTTATGGCTTCATTGGAGCCTCGAATATGAAGTGCAAACATATGTATATTGAGTTCTACAATAGGTTATTAGTCTTGCAATGCCTAAGTGAAATATACGTATATACATGTATGTAGATACTTACATGTATTCATATATATATATATACACACAAAAAAAAAATTACATATATATATGTATGTATGTATGTATATATATATATATATATATATATATATTATGTATGTATTATATATCACACACACACACACAGATATATAAAGATATATATGACAGGCTTCGTTTAGCTTCCATCTACCAAATCCACTCACATTCAGTTGTCTTGAGGGTATAGTAGAAGACATTTACCCAATATGCCATACAGTGGGACTGAGTCTTAAACCATGTTGTTGGGAAGTATGCTCCTTACCATGCAGCGACATGATCCATAATAGATGTTTAAGTATGTATCAATCTATTTACATATGTATGTATATATGTATGTGTGTGAATATTCCCTTCCATATCAACTAACTCTGATGAGCATAAGGTTATATAATCGGATTGTTGCCTAACACTCCATTGTATTCCTTGCGCGAAACTGATTGGTAAGATCAACCATGATGGATATATAATACTGTACATTTTGGATAATATATATTTATATATACATATATATATCTGTATATATCTATATATATATATATATATATATATATACATATATATATATATATATATATATAAATAAACACACACACAATGTTTGCATGCATGTGTGAAATAGCAATGCAGGTGACTGGAACAATAAAGTGCAAAATGAAGTGCACCTATTATATTATTTAGTTTTGGTCCGTTTCATTTTCAGCTCAGATTGTACCAAGAAATAACCTTCCATTGTAATAACTATAGTATCTACTGGAAAAATAAACAGTAGCAATATACTGTGGATGATTAACTTGAATCCATCACTAACCTCATAAAGCTAGCATTATTAATATCAGTGTTAATGTACTTTTATTTATCAACATTATCATCATCATCGTCATCATTTAATATCTGCCTTCTGTACTGGCTTGGATTGTGCAATTTGACAGAATCCTCAGAACTGGAAGACTTACTTCATACATTAAAGGCCCTTGCAAGCACCTCATCATTGTATTTTATCTCTTCATCATTCCACCCCAATTACTCACTACCCATTTATCTAAAATGTGAGCAGACATGTGGCCTCTCTACAGCAAGAAACCTGTTCTGCTTTGACCCCCTTCTCTCATATTTTAACCTATTATCTTATAGCATAAATCTGCCTCTCTCCTGGTTCATAGTTGTGCAAACTGCATGGTGTCCACATTAGTGCTGGTGGCATGAAAAAAATGCAAAGTACCTGCCTTAAAGTGGTTGGTATGAGGAAGGGCATCCAGTTGTAGGAAACATGCCAAAACAGACACTGGTGCATGATGCATTCCTTGGACCTTATTATTATTATTGAGTGAGAGAGCAGTGACACTGGGGTAAAATATACAAAGCTCATTATACCCATCATGACTACCCGTCTGATAAGGGTACACCAGGCACATGCATCACAACAATGTGAGCACAACATGGTGACCTCATATCAAGATAAACAGCACATGACCTCGCAGGTGGGGCCCAGTTAGAATTTTCTTCAGGTCGAGTAGCCCATCCCACTCAAAAGGTCCCTGAATAAGGTTTGTTTGAGGATGTTGAGCAAAACACCCATGTTTCCAAAGGTGAATTATTCAAACCCCAAAGAACTCCTCTCAACACATGGCTATGATGCTCTCCCACTATTTCTGCTCATAATCAGAGATGCACATATCATCAGCCACCAAGGGACATGCTCAACTGGTTAAGGTCAAACAAATGACAAGCAAATCTGTGGTATTAAGCAGAATATTTGCCGTAGCCCATCTTTTTTTTACCAAGACAAAACAATATACATGATAACACTTCCAATCAATTAAGATCAGAAGCCATGAGAGCCACTGTCGGGTTATTATTATTGTTATTATTATTATTCATTAGTCTTATTTTTATCATGTGCTTTCACTGCCCAAGTGCAGCTCTGTGTGCCTTGGGTATGTGCTGTGGTTTGTTGTGATGCTCTTATTGTTACTGTATAGAAAGTGTTTTATGTATAATGCATATGGTACCTAGTAGTGCTATTTTCTGTATGTTGTTATTATTATTATTATTATTGGTATTATTATTCCAGAACTACTTTGTGAGGATGCATAGCCTAGTGTTTAAGGTGTTGCATTTATGATCACAAGATCATGGTTTCAATTCTCAAACCAGGTGGTGCATTGTGTTCTTGAGCACAAATACTTTTTCTCGCATTGCTCTGCTATCACTTCAACACCTGATGTGTGGTACACTGTGCATATGTTCAGGCAACATCGATCTGATCGAGGGAGTGAGCTAATGTATGGAGCATACATTTGATCACTATTAACAAATCATTTGTGCAGGTCATTCAGCAAAAGCTGAACACTCATACGTCAATGCGAGAGTTCATCATTATTCCAGAACTACTATAAATCTTATTCAGTGTCATCAAACATTGTTATATCATTGTTCTCTTATCAATCATAATACATGTGTTTTGATGTGTTTTTAAGATTTGTAATATTATAATATTTATGTTTTATAGTAACAAATGAAATTTCATATATTTTACAGTATTACAGAATTTATTTTCCCTTTTTGTTTTCTAATTTCAGTTAAAAACAGAAAAAACGAATCATGTAAGTCAAAAATCTTTTATTTATTTATTTATATATTTTTTATGTTTGTATAAGATTTGGTCAAAAGCAACTGATTCTATATATAAAAAAAAAATCAAAAGAGTTGTTATTGGTTTCATTAAGTATATTGCCTCTTTTTTAAAAAATAATTTTTTCCCCAAATAATGTTTTAAACTTTTGTGAAAAAAATGTTTTGATGGTAATCAAAGTGAATTTACTTGTTGTGAACATTCAAACCTGTAACATGTTTACAAAATTACGAATAATGTAATTTTCTTGAATTACATACATACATACATACCTATGGACAATTGAAGAGGAGTTTGCCCATCCAGTACCCAAGATACACTTTCAGCTTCATACTTAATATTTTTGGAGTAACAGGATATGTACCAACCTAGAAGGAGGAAAGGATGGCTGAACTTGGGTTCTTGGGGAAGGATGCAACTCCTTAATTCACACAATACCTGGTACAATAAAATTCTGCAAGACATTCTTAACATTGAATAAACAAAACAAGATGCTTTCCTTCACAACCTCACTACCAAGTGGGTAGTCAGCCAAAATTAAATCTAAATTAAAAAGAGAAAGAAGCACGCAATCATGTGTGCATACATACATACATACATACACACACACATGTACATACATACATACATACATACATACATACATACGTACATACATACATACATACATACATACAGGTTGATGGGAAAAGGAAAGAAGATAATTATGGACAACTGTTTTGAAACTTTCAGTTTCTACAAGGTGTATTCAAAAAAGATCTGGCTTAATTTTTTACTACCAAAACTAATGTAACATGGGAAAATCCTTTGGGTGGGAGGTACTGCCATCCTTCCACCCTGTGCCTTTGTGAAAATTTTTGTGCCAATAGGCCATGTCAGTTCCCAGCTGTTATGCCTAGAGTACGAATTTGTAACGTATGCTTGTGAGATTTTTCATTTTCATGAAACATGTCTAGTAGAGATATTGCATCAAGTTCTGCTAAAAGGTCGGTTATACTCAATCTCAGACCATTCATAACATTCAACAGGTTTTTGGCAATGATGCCATGGGCAAAACTTACAGCAAGGAATGGTACAACCACTTCAAACATAGCTGCATCTCAGTGGAGAGTGAGACACAGTCAAGCAGGCCATTCTCAAGCCAAAATGAGGAGCCAATTGAGAAGGCTCAGCAAATTGTCATGGAAAACTGTTGTGTAACAATCTAGAAAATTGCCTACAAATTGCAAATAATCGCAGGATCAGTTCATCCTATTTTAGTAGAGAATTTGTAGTTGCAGAGAATGTTGGCATAGGACATGCTAGACTGTGCAAACCACAACTCAGACTTCACTGGTGATGTGACATAGGTTCAATGCATTCAATCATCTTGTACAAAAATGAACATCCACCAAGCGTGCATTACACATCAGTACTCTAGCCATAATAGCCAGGAACTGATACAATCTGCTGGTATGAAAATTTTCATACATGTGCAAGAAGGGTGACAATGTGACATTGTTTTTTGTTATCTACATTCCAATGCTGGAGCTTTGTATCTTTATCAGAAACCACCTTCTTCCTTACAATAATACGAGAAATAATTGAAAATAGAAGTGAAAACACAAGCATGCATGCACAAACACACACACACACACACACACACACATTTGTGATTATAGCTGACATTAAAGGATACTGTGGGTAAGATTCTTCATCAGGAGAAACAAATTTACTTGAAGCAATAAAAACCATTTGGCCATGAGACACATAAAACAAAACAAAAATTTGATCATAACAAATTATGTTGAACATTTCTCCATAAAAATTGTGTCTAAATGTCTATATTGAATGTTATTTTAGCTATCATACTTCATATGAAATATGAGAAAGTACAGTTTTATGAATGCTTAGAATGGGAATCCATTTCTTCAATAAGTATATATATGTCTTACAAGTTCTACTGGTCAGTCATCTTGATTTAAATAAATAAAATTCTTTCTTCATGCACTACACCTACCTTTCTCCCTTACACTCTTGCAACCTACACAATCACTCATATCTTTCTCTATCTGTCTTTCTCTCTCTCTCTCTCTCTCCTGCTCTGTCTAATGTTTTGTCTGACTCCCCCCCTCTCTCTCTCTCTCCATTGCCCTGTCTATTTTATCGTCTTTACTATACTTCTGCTGTCTACCCCAATCATCAGTGGTCATCTCTTCCTCCACCTCTTATCCACCATTCACTACATCCACCCCATGGCAAAAGTGAGGTGAAATCTACTCTTTAAAAGAGACAAATATGCTGAAGTAGTGACATTAATCACTAATATGTCTATTTAAAAAATAAATCAAGAAAATTCTTATTGCTTTCATCTCTATATAAAATTCTCTGCCTCTCTGTCTATCTGTTGCTTATGCATTATCAAACAGCTCCACCAAATCAAATCAAATCAAATTTCATAAGGTAATAGTATTAGACCCCACAAGTGTCAACATGTAAATTTTATTTTTATTTGGATTAAAATAATGTAACATTTTGTAGAAAATAATCATTTTGTAGTCAACTATAGCAAAGAACATTTTATACCACCACCACGATGTGGTGGCATCACATTTTGTATATGAGTGTATATGTATCTGTGAGTGTGTTTGTGTTTGTGTGTTCATTACATACAATATAGTAAAGGACATTTTATACCATGATGACGATAACACATTTTGCATATGAATGTGCATGTGTCTGTCAGTGAGTGTGTTTGTGAGTTCATTACATATGACATAGTAAAGGATATTTTATGCCACAACGACACGTTTTGTATATGTGTCTGTGAGTGTGTGTGTGTGTGTGTGTGTGTGTGTGTGTTTGCATGTTCATTATGTATCACGTAGTAAAGGACATTTTATACCACCACCACCACCATGACACATTTTATAAATGAGTGTTTATGTGTTTGCACATTCATTACATAAATGTATGTTTATGTCTCCGTCTTAGTATATGTATGTGTGTGTATGTGAGAGTGTATGTGTGTGTCAGTGTATGTGAGAGTCAGTGTATGTGTGATTATCAAAAACACTGATGTAAACTGGCTATTTAAAAGAGCTATACTGGCTCCAACTAATGAAATGGTTAGAAATGACTTTTCTATCAATTCATACAACAGTCGATCAAGATCAGGCTGTTCAATACCCTGCTGAATTTCTGAACACACATAAATCCATTGAGATGCCACCGCATAACTTAACATTAAAGCTGGATGCTCCCATTATGTTGCTTAGGAATCTTGACCCTCCTTGCCTGTGTTGTAGAACTCAATTGTTACTTCCATGAAGCCCCATGTCCTACAGGCAACAATTATGACAAGTAGTCACAAAGAAGAAAATGTCTTTATTCTAAAATTTCCTCTTATACCCACAGATGTTCCATTTGAATTTAAGAGGCTTCAGTTTCTAGTCACAAAATGAGTTTTGGATTTTCAATTAACAAATCTCAGGGTCAATCCGTCAAGGTAGTTGAACTTCATCTCTGTACTACATGCTTCTCTCACAGCCAACTCTATGCTGGTTGCTCACAAGCTAGAAGTAGCAACAATTTATTCATTTGGACACCAACAAAAAATTACACAATGAATATCATTTACCTTGAGATGCTTCAAGTTTGACAGATTTTCATTTCTAAATTCTATCATATTAATGTGAATATTTTTTAAATAAAATATAGATATTTTAAAATAATTATGAGGCAAAAAAGATCTTCATATTTGTTGTTTACTAATCTGAATAAGAACAGCAGTAACCCAAGCAATACCGGGTAATTCAGTTAGGTGTATTGCTAGTTTCTAAAAAAGATTTTTTTCCCCACAAAATAATATTTTAAATCTTTAAGAAAAAATGTTTTGATTGTAACCAAAGCGAATTTACTTGATGTGAACATTCAAACGGGTGCATGGTTATAGAATTCAGAATAATGACATTTTGGATGGATTAGATATGCACATTGGCACATACATATATAAACCAACATTCTATCAGTTACAACGATGAGGGTTCTAGTTGATCTGATTAATGGAACAGCCTGCTCATGAAATTAACCTACAAGTGGCTGAGCACTCCACAGATGCACGTACCATTAGGGAGATTTAGTGTGATATGGAATGTGGCAAGGCTGGCTCTTTGAATTACAGGTACTGCTCACTATTGCCGGCTGAGTGGACTGGAGCAATGTGAAGTAAAGCGTTTTGCTCAAAGACACAATGTGCCATCAGTAATTGAACTCACAACTTTACAATTGTGAGCCAAGTACCCTAATCACTAAGCTATGTGCCTTCACACATACATACATACATTCATTCATATACACATACTTATATGCATGCATAACAACTATCGACCATATTTGTCATGACAGAGAAGGACAATAAAAAACATAAAAGCTCAAGATTCAGGTTTCTCATCATTTTGTTAAGAATTTAGTAGTTTACCTGTGTTTTTACATGAAAATTTCTTTGTGCATAATTTGAAGCTCTATTTGGCATTGATTGATGATATAATAATAATAATAATAATAATAATAATAATAATAATAATAATAATAATAATCCCTTCTACTAAAGGCACAGGGCCTGCAATTTGGTGGGAGGGGACTAATTGTTTATATCGTTATATCGATCCACACACATGCACACACACATGTGTATGTGTGTGAGTGAGTCTCTCCTTGCCTTGATATCACCTGGTAGTTGTAAAAGAAATTCACTGTCATGCAAGCAGTGTCATTCACTTCCAATATTCTGCCCAAACATGTCTGGCCTTTGGGAAATATTACTGTGCTTGGAAATGGGTGAGGATTAGTGACAAAGAACATATGGCGATAGAAAATCTGCCATGATAAATTCTGTCCAATCTATGCAAACATGTTAAAACGGACATTGGCTCTATAATGATAATGATAAAGGTAATTTCTAACTTGACTATTCTATGGATTGAACCTAAGTTGGCTTGCTAAAGTCTTATGCTTAACACTTACTCAATGTTTACATTCACTATCCCACTGTCCTGTAGGAACTTCAGTGAGTGGTAACTTAGAAACTAGGAACCTAAAACTAAACTTTATATTTTATGCTGGGTTTCAATAACCTCTGTTGGCCCAGCATAGAAAGGAACAACAAATGGAAGTCTTTGATTAGGAAAGAACATTAAACATTCAAAATAACAGCAATGACGACAACGACAACTATAATAAAAATAAAAAGAGAAGTTAAAGGAGGAAGTAATTAGTTAATTCATTAGTATTTAGCTGTCGGTGTCTAAATAAACAGACAGAACTGTAAAATGTGTTGTATTTGTGAAGATAAATTATAGACACTATTTAATCTCACTGGTACTTGCATCCATCTAACTCCAATGCTCGTTAGCAACTACACCACAATTTTGGTTTTATTTTAATAAATGAGAACCAGAGAGAAATATCAATTTCAATCAAAGACATACTATAGTAATGTTCATCAATATCTTTAAATATATGTTAGAGTTGGCCATTATTATCTGGTAGTTAATCTAATTAGTTCTGACCATCCTCTCCAACATCGAACTAAAGAGAACTTTTAAGTTATATCAATGTAAATCAACTGACTTGCTGGTTTAGAAGTTAGTGATTTGCTCAGGCATTTTCTCTAGTTTAGAGTCTCACAGTTTTGCAGGTAAAATCATAATAGTTGATTTTTGTATTTATACTTTTGTCTGATGATTAATAAAAAGACAACTAACTGTGTTGGGATGTAGTCACTTTAAGCCGTACTTCTTCCTTCCAAAAAAAAAAAAATGCTGCATATGGCCCAGGGGTGGGCTGGAAATTTTGAAGAAGATATGTGTGTAGTGTATCTGCTCTTTGTCTTGACAACATGGGGGTTGTAAATGAATATCAATGTCATACAAGTGATGTTGTTCATTTCCAGTCATCCACGAAAAAAATATCTGAAGAAATATTATCTTGCCTGGAAACAGATAAGGATTAACATCAGGAAAAATATCCAGCCATAGAAAATGTACCTCAACAAATTCTGCAAGCTTGGAAGAATGCCTCATGATAAGAGGGACTCTCAAAGCTAGCCCCTTAAGGGGCTAGCTTTGAGAGCTACATTTCCTCACCTTCGGTAAAAATGTGTTTATTATGGTAGTTTGACCTCAGAGTCTCTCTTAGCGTGAGGCATTCTTGTATAGTAATGCCCTTATATAAATATATATATATATATCATCATCATTATCCTCATCATTGTTTAACATCTGTCTTCCATGCTGGCATGGGTGGGCATATATATATATATATATAAATATATATATATATAAACAAAATATGGGCGATACTGAATTTGAATGTTACATCTCTGTAAACCATATAGCCTGGCAAAATATTACATCAAAGTGCTAGCACAACCCATATATAAATACAAAAAATACATATACACATACATATGTATAGAGAGAGTGTATAAGGATGCTTATGCCAGAATACACAGGCTCCAAGTTGTCTTCTGAAGATGATGTACTGTATATAGTTGCATGAAGGTACTTATGTATTGTGGTTAATGTGTATTGATGTTATGTTTTTTTTATATGGGTTTGTGGGATATTGCCTTATTATATTTCATTTTCGATTTGGTTTGCAAAATTCTTGATGTAAAATCAGGCATTGCAACATCAGTGACATGCCCTTTTTAGATAGAACTGGAGTAGCTAGGGCATGGCATTAAGGTGGTTATGAATGGCGGTGAAAGGACTACACTGGACCTAGCTTACTGATTGATTAACTGAATGAAGAATCAAATGATCAAACAGTTAATTGGTTAAATGGTTAATGAGTTGTAGAGCAAGATAATATTTTCCCTAGATTACAAACAGAGGATATTGCTTCTATAATGGTGATATTTACGAGTAGAGTAGACAAAAAGATAGGCACACACACATTCATACACATACATACATACATACATACACACAAAAACACATTACTGGATAACCTAATTTGCATATACCTGTTTTTGACAGCTCATCATAAATGATATTAATTTAAGCACTGCATAAATCAAAAGAAGTGAAGTAAATTTAAATATTTTAAAATTTTACCTGCAGGCGAAATAAGTAGGTAAGCACATTCCTTCAATAATTTGTCGAAAAATACAGAAGTTTCTTGAAAGTCTGTTTCACAACTTGTTAACCATTCTTCAGAGAAGATGTACCCATTTATATACACAGTTATTGTAGATTTTAATGAAGGCGTGTAGCTTAGTGGCTAGGGGTATTTGGCTCATGATTGTAAATTCATGAGTTCGATTCTCAATTGTGTGTTGTGTCTTAACACTTTATTTCATGTTGCTCCAGACCAATGAGCTGACAAAAATGAGTTGTAGCTGTAATTCAAAAGGCCAGCCATATCATATTATGTGTCATGCTGAATCATCTTGAGAACTACATTAATGAAATATGTGTCTATGGATTGCTCAGCCACTTGCACATTAATTTCACAAGTAGGCTGTTCCAGTGATTAGATCAGCTGGAACACTTGTCATCATAATTGATGGAGTGCCAGTGTTGTTGTAGATTCATCTTTAAAAGAAATCATGATGTGTAAATGTTAATATTTTTATAGTTGTTTTAATGAATAAATTTATATAGCCATCAGTGTCAGGTAAAAACACCCAGTACATTCTATAAACTGGTTGACATTGGGAAGGGCATCCAGCTCGAAACAGACTAAAGCTTGGTGCAGCTCTCCAGCTTACCAGTTCTAGCCAAATCTTCTTACCCATGCCAGCATAGAAAACAGACACTAATTTTTGATGATGATGATGATGATGATGATGATGATGATAATGATCTACGTAGCCTACTTAATACATATACCCCACTGAGAGGTATAATGCTGTAGATTTGCATTTGAGAGAAGACCTCTTTGTAGACATACTGTGTTAAAAACACAATATTTATTGAAGCAAGGTGAAAAAGTCATCCACTTGTCCTGACTGTGATTTTCTAAGGCTTTGTCAGTGATGTACACTCACCAGTTACATTTCAAAACAAAATCTGTCTCTTCTGATAAAAAGGAAACACATGGGAATCCAGCTGTAGAAAATCTGCTTCAATAGACACTGTCAGATCTTTGCAAGCATGGAAAAGCAGACGTTAAACAATGATGATGATTATCAAGATTCTAATGTCAGAGTATATAAATGACACGTTTTAGAATGTCTATAATTTCAGGTTGTTTTCTTTAGATGGCAATAATTAACTTTTTATTTAAGTTTCTCTTTATATTTTCTTAAATATCATCTTCAGGTGTAATACATTTATATAAATATAGCCATAGACTAAGATTGAACTCACTATTGTTTATTTGTGAAGCTGTTCCAATACTCCTGTTTACAGTCCCATGATATTCAAACAAAAGCTGTTATTGCTGTTCCTCCTGCTGTTACAAATACTGTTACAGTTGGTGTTGTGTTTCTTTCCCTTTTCTTCTCTTTCTTCATCACCTTCATTTCCACTTTCTTCCCCTTCTCCTTTTCTTCTTCTTTTCTTCTTTTCTTACTTGCCCTCCCTTTCCTCCTTTTTTCACATACTTTTCTTCTCCCTCCTCTTCAATTTTTTTCTTCTTTTCAAATTTGTTCTCCTTATCCACTACCTTTTCCTCCACTTACCTCTCTCCTTGCTCATCTTTTTCTTCTCCTCCTCTTGCTATCCCAACTACTATTGTTTTTGTTTATTCCCATATGAAAACTGATGCCTATGATCAAAGGCAATCAAGCCATAAATACCCAACCTTTTTCTTCCCCCCCCCATATACATTCCTCCAACATAATATAACTAAGACTACATTATCTAATGTCTCCTTATAATTTTTATTGAATTTTACTTGCTATTTCTAGCAAGGTGATCCACTATGTACTGACTCTCTCTGTTTATTTTAACTGATAACTTCCTAAATTCAAATCACAAAAATTCCCCAAACCATGTCTTTGTATTCTATTCATTAATTTACATTAATTTATAAATACCACTGCATTATATTAATTCATAAATACAACTACATTAATTCTCTTGGTTGTTGCTCTAAATATTCCATACAACACTGCTATATCTAAATTGTTAAGTATCTCATTTTTAGATTTCCGTATCTAAATATATAAAGTTGAATAGCAAAAGTGATAAATTCTAAAATTTAAATGCAATAACAGTAACAATAACAACAACAACAACAACAACAACAACAACAACAAAAATCCCAAGTTACATAACTTCATCTAAATCTTGTATTAATTGCTACTTTAACAACAGAAACAACAGTATGAATGCACAGCGTTGTTGTTTGATGAAAATACATAACCAAAATATATTAAAAACAGTGGACTGGAAGAAAAGAGGCCTCAGAGTTAACTGCAGTATGATGTTGAGTGTCTTTCCATTGGATATATATGTGGTAAAAGTTAAATGTTAAAGTCCGCAAATAGAATATGGTTAGTTAAGGGAATGGGGGCGTTTTAAACATGAAAACAGGCTTCTTCATGTTATTCAGCAATAAAATTCCTAAGAGATACATGCATGTGAAGTCTATCAGCTTAAGCATATGCACAAGTGAGCTCATAATTTTATAGATGCTGATCAGTACAATTTTATAAGCAGGTGTATATATGCATTCACGCAACATACTCCAAAAGCATGGATACCTGTATTTCTTTATAAGTTAATGTCATGTATTGATTTTTTTTTGTTTGCAACATATACCAACATACAAACACATAACATGTATGTGTATGTGGTACATATGGACACACATATCTGTGTGTGTGTCTATAAATATATATATACATATAATGTGTGAATGTGTATATATATGTGTATATATATATATATATATATATATATATATATATATATATATATATATATATATATATATATATATATATATATAGAATGTGTGTATGTATTTATATATATATATATATATATATATATATATATATATAGAATGTGTGTATGTATTTATATATATATATATAATGTGTGTGTGTGTGTGTATATATATATATCTGTGTGCGTATGTCATTGCATGTGTGTATATTATATGTACACACACTATTTATTCAGCTCAAATGTGTGTAAATTGTTTGTGTATATGTGTGTGTGTGTTTGTATATGTATATATTTACATACATATGCAACTTGTGTTTATACATATTTGTGTGTGTATATATATATATATATATATATATATATATACACACGCACACACACACACATCAACATTCATGCATCATGTGTGTCTTTTGTCTTTCCACTATCTCTTGGAATTTGCAACAAAAATACATAGACACATCTGGAACCTATATCAAAGAGTTGATGCAAATATTATTTTATCTTTAAATCTTTAAGGAGCAATTTACACAATATAATTTTTTTTTTTTTATTTATTGAGGCTTACTTTCCTTTTCCTTTTTTTTTTTTTTTTTTGGCAGCATTCTGTAGGATGACATATCTGTGATCATAGACATACGTGAATATTATCATACTGTTTTTTGAAGTAACACTGTAGTCTACTAAGACTGAGGATATTATATTCCCCCTTGTTATGCTATTTCACAGTTGGTATTGCATAGAATATCATTTCCTTTGGAAAAATATAAACATCATAACTTCTTCCTGAGTTTTTCCCCTCCCTTACAACCTTACAAATACAAAGGTTCACACCTGCAGAATAAATTATAATCATCATCATCGTTATTATTATTATATAGTATTCTTATTTTTATTGCGTGCTTTCACTGCACTACTGAGCAACAGCTCTGTGGGCATTGGGCATGTGTTGTGGTTTATTTTGGTGTTGTTGTTTCTATTGTATAGAAATAAAATGTGTGATGAGCCTAGTAATGCTATTTTCAGTATGTTGTATTTGTAAGTCATCAGGTTTTGGTTATATACTCTTCTGCATGGTTTTCAACTATACCTAAAGCAACTATCATTATAAGGATTTGTTTCTGTTTTGGGATTTTTCATTCAAATTATTTCTCTTATCCAGATCTTTGTATTTATTATTATCATTATTATCAAGTTGATGAGTTGGCAGAATCATTAGCATGCCAGGACAGATACTTAGCGGCATTTTACCTCTCTTTACATTCTGAATTCAAATGTTGCTGGGGTTGACTTTTCCTTTCGTCCTATCAGATGAAAGTAGCAGTTGAACACAAGGGTTAATGTAATTGATTGTTCCCCTCTCATGAAATTTCAGGCCTTGTTCCTATTGTAGAAAGGGTTATTATCATTATTATTATGATGAGTAAGGTAGCAAGCTGGCAGAATCATTAGCATGCTGGCAAAAATGCCTAGCAGCATTCGTCCATCTTTTTGTTCTGGATTCAAATTCATTCGAGGTCTATTTCACTTTTCATCCTTTTGAGATTGATAAAATAGTTCGAGTTGAGCACTGGGATTGATGTAATTGACTTACCCCAAACTTGCTGGCCTTGTGCCAAAATGTGAAATCGTTATTGTTATGATGATTATTATTACTACTGTTATTATTAATATGGTGAACTGGCAGAATTGCAGTGCATTAGTAGAATACTTAATAGCATTTCTTCCAGCTCTTCTGAGTTCAAATACCACCAAGGTGAACTTTGCCTTTCATTCTTCTGGGCTTGCGAAAACACAATATCAGTTGAGCACTGAGTTCAATGTAATTGACTAAACCCCTTCCCTTAAAATTGCTTATAATTTGAACTTATTATTATTGTTATTATTATGAAGGCAGCACAAGTTAGTGAGCTGACAGTTATCAGCACAAGGGGCAAAATGCTTAACAGCATTTTGTTCTTTTTTATGTTCTGAGTTTGAATTCAGCAAAAGTCAACTTTAGCTTTCATCTTTTAGGGGGTTGATAAATAAGTACCAGCTGAGCATTGGGATCAATGTTAATCAACTATCCCTCTCTCCCAAAATTTCATGCCTTGTACCTATAACAGAAAAGTCTCTTAAAACAGCAACAGGCAAAGAAAAAAAAAACATCGAACAAAATGCTGAGTGGCTTTTCTTCCAGTTTCTTAAATCTTGCCAAAATCAACTTTACCTTTCATCCTTTCAGGGGTCAATAAAATAAAGTGCCAGTCAAATATTGGGGTCCATGTAATTGACTAACCCTTACAAGCCTCATGCCTAAATTAAAAACAATTACTTTTATTATTATCAGTAGTTGTAAGGTGGTGAGCTGGCAGAACTATTAGGACACTGGGCAAAATTCTTAGCAGTATTTCTTCTAGATATTTTCACTGAGTTCAAATTCTGCCAAGGTCAACTTGGCCTCTCATCCTTTCAGGATCAATAAAACAAGTACCAGTTGAGCACCGGGGTCGATTTAATTGATTTACCTACTTCTCTGAAATTACTGGCCTTGTGCTGAAAGTTGAAACCATTATTAGTAGTAGTAGTATGTTGTTTTACTTTATACAAGATATTCCTAATCTCACCCACAGACCACAAAAATCAGTTAGTTAGACGTTTCTTAAGTGTAACAATGATACGTATTTCAGAGAAAAGAGACCAAATACTAAAAATTAAGATTTTGTTAAAAATTTATTTTAATATTTGTGATTTTGAAAGATTTGAAATGGTACAAATATTTTCAGGTAGATTGTATTTTGGTGGGATGTGGGTTGTGCCCAGGGAAACAATTTTTGTTGTTCTGATACTTTTGGGTTTCTTGATATTTGGCCATTGTATTGAAGAGTGCCATTGGTATTGTCCCCAAAGTGTCAATGTTCACAGGTACAGTTGCTGTTTTCAGATGCCACATCATCAAGACCTCTATTTCAAGGTTCTTACATTTATTTTACTTTTCAAATGTTTTTGCAGTCATGTTAGCACCAGCAGGGATTTACATATCTATGAGTGAACATACTTTGTTAATGTAATGTTTTCCATCACCAATATCTGGTCTGTTGGCTTGAATAGCTTAATCAACTGGAATACAAAAGTCCCAAAGATGGTTTAGGCATTTATTTTCTACTTCCTTTGCAAGTTTATGTCTCCTCTAGTTTTTCTCATATGAGAGTGCAAACTGATGGCATATTATCCAATTCAAATACTGACCAAGTTCATCATGGCAGTTATCATACTTATATGAAGCTAACATATAGCAGCCAGAGATGATCAGAGGTGATCAATTGTTTTCTGGTTGTACCACAAAAACAATAATACAAATCAGCATCGTTTTTATGAATATTGGCTTGATAATACCTGGTGGGCAGACACTGATCCAGGGCAGTTATAATGCTATAATAAAGCCCTCTGTTTCCAATTTTCGCTCAACCAGAAAATTTGTGGGATTTATATAAATCTACCTGACATTTACATAGGAAGAAAGTAAATATACATATGATGATATAATTACAATATATGTTAGAAAACACTAACACAGAAGTTTGCATCTAAATCGTAAAAGATGGATTTAAAATGAGTTGAGAATGGGAAAAGTTATGTTAAAGAGTTGTACATGGCAGAAATGCAACAAATAGCAGCAGATAGTTGATGATGTAACAATGGACTGTGTGAAAGGAGTTAAAATAGAAAAGGAAAAAATGCAATGGTGATAAATAAATATTGCAAGAACTCTTATCACTATCAGTCAAACTGATTTCATAGAATTAGAAATATAAGTGTATATATATGTATTTCTAATTCTATGAAATCAGTTTATATACATTTACACTTATATTTCTCAGAATATACACCTCATAGTCATTGTATTATATAATGAAATTTATACAGCCTTTAAAGAGATTATAAACTAGGTGGACGTTGTAAATTTTGGAAAATTTTCCCATTAAATTTTGGAGCTTCAAAGATTCTATTTAACTATCAGGGGAAGTGGGTACAATTATAAAATTAATAATTAATATTGAAGCTATCCGATATGGTTAAATGTTTAATAGATAAAACCATCAGCAATGTGTACAATGAAATCAATATTTAAGAAGTGGTGTATTTTATGATAAACAATGAGTCTCAAGAAATTACAGACTGAGAGGAAAATAGCATTGGTCCTTATCCAATTCCAGTCTTTTAATAGCTGATAGCTCTAATTACTAAGTTTTTCCTATTTCTGACATTGTGAAATATTGTTTCATTGGTATACAAGTCACCTGTTGCACAGAATTTTCATCATCATAGTTGTAGCTTGTCAGTAATTAGGAGAATGAGACACTTGGGCACAGCTGTTTGAATGCTGATAATTTAATATGCCTAACAGGATATTTGGCCTGTTTTTGTGACAGTATTTTTGGTGCTGGAGGCAAGCACACACAAATGCACTAAAATATACACATACAAATAGAAATTGAGAGACAGTCATTACAATTTATTGATTTAAAATGATTGACATAAACACTTTCCCCTCAACTCATACACATACAGGGAAATATGCTCACACACATAGAGAGAGATGAAGGGAAGGAATGTGAGAATCATTAGAATATTTGATGGCAAATAAGTCATCTTCGAATCAGTGGTGGCAAGCAGACAGTGTCAAATTAGCTATGCCATAATTTCTTATACATGTGATTGTGTACTGCACATCCATAACAAAATACATCTCATCAGTTATCAGACCCCATTTGTAGTTTCCACATCAACAGTAAATATATGCTACAACTGCAGTCATCTTCCATACCATTTCTCCTATTTTCCTTTTTTTTTCTGCATAATGGTGGGTTCTCTATTTGCATCCTTAATAGTACAAATATTATGTGTTGAAATAAGTATCTTATCAAGTACACGACTTGTGGAGTTCGCAGGCTGTAAACCATCTGGCCTGGGGTTTTTCTTTTGTTTAAATCGACTTCAGTTTACTTTATTTCATTTATTTCTTCCATCTGCTACCACTGTATTGCTTCTTCATTCTTTTATATTCCAGTTTGTTTCTTTACTCCAAAAAATGTCTCATTAGTATTATTTTGTCGTACTTGCTACATATGGCATTTCATTATTTTGTTTCCTTGATATGTTTTGACACATTTTCTTTTGTTATCCACAAATATTCTGTATTCTTTACAGCTGTTTTATCTGAAAAAGTATTTATTTATTTACTTCCCTTATCTCTGTCTCAATTCTATGCTTTACTTTATTTTTTTTATTATAACCTGTACACCTTTTCGACTTAATTTACATTTTCTTTATAATAATACATAAATTTTGTTTTAGCTATTCTTCATTCTAGAAATTGAGAAATGTTGGCGGCTAATTTCATTTTATATTTTTTAAAGTCTTTAACTTGTTCTGTCTGTTTATTTTACTATGTCACTTCTCTTCTGTTTGTTTTCTGCTATTTTTCAGGATTTTATTTCAACACTTAGAATTTCTGAAACACATGTAGCAACATAGCGCTCTCTATAGTAAAACATTTCCCAGGACATCATTAATGTATCATATTGAAATATATAAGCCATACTTTTTCATTCCTCTTAATGATCTTAATTTTGTTTAGCAATTCTTCTCAAGCTTACTACAATTTGTGTTCTATATTCAGACATGGCTGTGTGGTAAGATTCTTGCTTCCCAACCACATGGTTCTGAGTTCAGCTCTATTATGTGTCACCTTGAGAAAGTGTCTTCTGCTACAGCTCCAAGCCAACATAAGCCTAAAACTAATAAGTATTTGTTAAGCAATGTGTTTATGCATTTGGTTTAACCCTTTAGCATTCAGATTACTCTGTCAAATGTAATCATCATCATCATCATCATCGTTTAACGTCCGCTTTCCACACGAAGGCCAGTCAGGCGGTACTGGCAATGGCCACACTCAAAATGGTGTATTTTATGTGCCACCCGCACAAGAGCCAGTCCAGGGGCACTGGCAACGATCTCGCTCGAAAATCCTATGAAGTAATATTTTTTTATATTCTTTTTAATTAATTATGCCTTATCTCATAACTTTAACCCTTCAGCATTCAGATTTTTTTGTCAAAAGTAATACTTATTTATTCACATTGTTTTAAATTAATCATCCATTGCCTTGTAGCTTTGAGATTTTGATGATGTGATTGTTTATTTCTAGAAAGACATTGTAGAGGAGATGGTAAAGACCAGATCTGGCTGTTTTTTTTAAGCATAAAACAAGAAAAATATTTAGGAATATTTGAGTAGAATATGGCCTGGTTTCAATACTAAAGGATTAAGAGTTCAGTCACATGGTTGCTTATTTTCAGAACGACATTGTAGAGTAGGTGTGAGAGGCTAAATCTGGCCTGTGTGAACATGAAACCGTTAGAATGTTTGGGCTGGATATGGCTAGTTCAGATGCTAAAGTGTTAAACAAACATCTACCTTTGTTTGTATTTGTACTACCACTCTGTCAGTTACAATGATGAGGGTTCCTGTTGATCTGATCAATGGAACAGTCAGCTCATGAAATTAATGTGCTAGAGGCTGAGTACTCCACAGACATGGATATCTTTAACATAGTTATCAAAGAGATTCAGCATAACTCAGAATGTGACAGGGCTGACCCTTTGAATTACAGGTGCCACTCACTTTTGACAGCTGAGGGGACTGGAGCAACATGAAATAAAGTGTCTTGCTCAAGGACACAATGCGCTATCAGTTTTCAAACTTGTGACCTTATGATTATGAGCTGAATACCCTAACCACAAATCCACACACCTATATCTGTGGCCTTATGTTAATGTTAGAAATTGTCAACAATGATTAGAAATTATTGCTGTTGTTCTTTATTCTGATGTTACAATCTTGAGGTTTATTTTCGTATTTAATGTGAAACAATCTGCTGTAACATTTGGATATGCATACTTGTATACAAACACAATAATATATATATAAACACATACACATGTATAGTTTTTCCATACATTATACTGTGATTTACCCGGACACATCATTAATGTTTCCTGGGGTAACTGAGTTCTTCAGGCTTTTAAACAATCCACCTGGCAGTCCAACCAAGATTGATTACACCCACTTAGTGTCCATTTAACACTATCTCTGGTAGCACTGCCTGCCCTACAGGCTTCACATTTCCTGATCCATTGCCACCTCAAGGCAACCTCTGCAGTCTCCACACCCAACTTGATGCCCTTCCATATATTGACCTCTGTAATAGCCAACCTGTTATAAATTCTGCAGAGAGAGAAGCCTACAAACCTTCAGCCTTCTATCTCAATGAGATCATGCCTTGCATGCTATCCATATACTTTTTGTTGCTTATAAAAAGTGGTTAGCAGCATTTCTTCTGGCTCCTTACATTCTCTGTTCAATTCTGCTAGGTTAACTTTGCCATTCACCTCTTTTGGGGTTGATAATTCCACCAATCTCAGTCGAACAATTTGGATTGATGGAATTGACTAGCTCTCTCCGCCCTAATTTCAGGCCTTGTGCCTATAGCAGAAAATAGTTTGATAATAAGATTTCACTCCAGTTCCTGCAACAGCTGGTTTTTAGAACAACCTTAACTGTAATATCTTCCACCTCCACATTATCCCCTGAGTCACACTTACATTTAACTTAATAAGCTTGTCATATTAATTACTTTTCTGAAATGAGTAGTGGTAGGGGAAATATGCCATGCTTAATGCTTTTTATATGCATTAAGTATTCATTTTCTGTTGCTTCTCTTTGATGGTTCACTGCTGTAAAACGATTCCATCCCTTTCATGTTGTCAAACTGAGACCATTTCTTAGAGACTCATAATGCAATGCATTTATTGCTTTGCACTTTCCGAGGTTTGCAGGACTTAGGTGTTTTTCTATTCTATAATAATTCTATAGAGACCATTATTCACTGACCTTATTTCTATAAAAAAAAGACCATCTCACTTTTTCCAGTCTTCTGGAACTAAGTTTCCAAGATAGTAGGCCATAACTCACACTCACTTGTTTTAGCATAACAAATTGGTTTTAGCATAAAGAATTCTTTTGAAGGTTTTAAAAGGCTGTAACATTTGTTAATTAGGGTGGCAAATTGCCAGAATCATTTACATGTAAGACTAAATGCTTTGCAACATTTCTCCCAGTTCTAACCTTCTGAGTTCAAATCTTGCCAAGATTGACTTTGCCTTTCATACTTTCAGAGTTGTTAAAATTAGGGACAGTTGAGCACTAGTGGACAATGTACCTGAATTTCTCCTCCCCTGAAATTGCTGGCCTTGTGCCAGCAGTTATCATCATCACCATAATAATAACAATAGCAATAATAATAATAATAATAATAATAATAATAATTATTATTATTATTATTATTATTATTATTATTATTATTCAAATTCTGCCTACGTTGACTTTGCCTTACTTTCTTTCGGGTTCTATGAAATAAGTACAGTTGAGCACTGGGGTTGATGTAATCAACTACTCCCTTCTCCAAAAATTTCTGGTCCTATGCTTATATTAGAAAGGATTTTAATAATAATAATAATAATAATAATAATAATAATAATAATAATAATAATGGTTGTTGTTTTTGTTGTTGTTGTTGTTGTTATACACTCAACAGATTAAACTGTTGGAAAAGGAAAGAATCCTAACATTGGATTGAAACATATAGGCTTAGATGCCTAGGACTCTGTGAAGTATCCTAACTGTCCCTAATAACACTGTTTTCTGGACCTGTACTAAACTGGGTTTTATGCCTATTTCCTCTACCCATGTGTTCAGATCTTTAGGGATAGTTTCCAGTGTGCCTATAACAACTGGAATACATTTTACTTGCACTTTGCATAGTCTCTGTAATTCAGTGGCTAGGTCCTGATTGATACTTTGCTATTTTTTCTATACCTCTCATATTAATTATTTTATCATTTGGGACTTTAAAGTCAATTATCTGGCACTTTTTATTCTCTTTATCTACGACTACCAAATCAGGCCTTCTAGCTTCTTTTACTCTGTCAGTCTCAATGTTAAAGTCCCACAACATCTTGTATTTTTTACTTTCTAGTACTTTACTTGGTTCGTGTTCATACCATTTATCAGTATGTTCAAATCCTAGCTTTCTACATAGCTCCCAGTGGATTGCTCTCCCTAGACTGTCATGTCGTCTCTTGTATTCTTTCTGTGCCAGCATGCTACATTCACTTCCTATATGAATAATACTTTCCTCTTTTGATTTGCATACCCTACACTGGGAATCTACTTGGTTTTTGTCTATCTTGACTTTTATGCAATTAGTCCTTAATATTTGATCTTGTGCTGCTACTAACAAACTTTCTCTCTCTCACTTCAGCTTTCCTTTCTGAAACCATAACCATGTTTCACTATTACTATTTGCTGCAAATATCTTTGGGAATCTACCATGCAACGCCTTCTCCTGCCAGTCAGATAATCTCTGTTCTTTTTTTCTGGTTTTTAACTTTGTTTGGGCTTTTGGTTTCTCAATGTCTTGCTGTGACTCCAGCAGCTTTTATTAAACTTTCTTCAATACTACCTACATAGGAGTCTATACCTACTCTAGCTAACTCCACACAGTTTTCTACTGATATTAACCCTCTTCTGCTTTCCTTTCTATGTAGGTATAATCATGCTACTCCTACCCTTGGGTAGAGTCATCCATTTATATTGAATTCCTTCCCAGTTCTAGCTTTGCTAATGCAGTTTTTGTCCAATCTACAAAAGCTGCAGAGTATCTAAGTAATGATACCTCCCAAATGTTTACAGCTCTCGCTAGATTCAGACCATTTAGCTTTGACTTTATTAGCTTCCTCACCCTTCTGATCTACTCCTCAATTTTCGTTTCTGAAGTTAGTACTCTATCAGTTTCTAATACTCCTAGATACTTATAACTCTCTCCTCCTTTTAATGAGGTCTTGTTTGCTGTTTACCAAATATTCTGCCTTGTTTATATTTTCACTGTTGATGTACTCCTGTATGCAAATCATCCCACATCCATCTTTACATCTCTTCATGTAGAGCCTGTGTAGATTTGCCTTAGAGTGGAGAGCACCATACATTGTCATTGTTTTTTGGGTAGTGCGATCGACTTGGTTAATCTCTACTTGTGTCCATCTCAGGATGGGTGCACTATAGCAGACTACAGTAACAGCTCATATGTTAATGGCAGTCACAAGTTTCCTTGAGTTGAGTTTTGACTTCAAGAGAAGTTTGAGGCACTTCAAATATGCAGTGATGACCTTGTCTTTCATTTCTCTGTGCATTATGTTGTCCAGTTCCAGGATCCCAAAGTACTTGTACCCATCATCATCTGGGTCTTCCATTTTCTCTCTGTTTGGCAATTCTATGCCCCTACAATCTGCTCTTTTCCCCCCATTTCAAAGAGAGCACTGCACACTTCGAGATAATGAAAACAAGCCTCTGTTTTACATATATATCTATCATATATATGTAGAAGTATGTGTGTTACTACCTACTTGACTTAACATCAGACGATGGTTGTGGATTTGTAAATGAGTCTTTCTGTGATGAAAGTGGTGACCTATTTTCTAATCTCCTGTGAAAACATGTCTGGTCATGGGGAAAATATAGCTTTATGTGGAAACAGGTGAAGGTTGGCAGCAA
>NC_142937.1:68708564-68716064 GCF_046866305.1 Octopus bimaculoides | reverse complement strand
ACATACATGTTCTCAGGGATCAGAAATCTCTGTACTGCAGGTAATGTTCCCTATTGTTAGATTAGCTAAATCAATACAGAATAAAGTGATCTTTTCAGACACTTAACAGAATGTAGCAGAATATTCAGCTCAAATCCTATGAAATTGACATTCAATCTCATTATCTGGTGAACCATTTTTCTTTAATACATATTCATAGTTACACAAACGTACTTATATTTGTGTGTGTGTGTGTGATTTTTGCATGGAAAAATTAGATAGTTTCTTCAAATTTTCAGCTATGTAGCATTCATCAAACTGTAAATTACTTTACTTTGCCAAGTCATATATAGATATTTGAGGTTCATCTCATGGGAGGAGCAATGTAGCTGCTAAGTAGGTGTGGTGTAATAGTGTTGTTTTGTGAGGTAGAAGAAAAATGTCTTTATGGATGGCTTAAATAGCAAGACTGAAAAAATGGTTTGTAGGGAGAAAGAAATAGTAGAATGAAGAGGGAGAGAAAGAAAGTAAGCATTTATAAGGTGGAAGTAAAAGGGGAAGGATTGTAAAGATATTTATTTTCTGGTTTGTAAGCAAAAGCTATGTAGAAACTATTTGGGTGACTAAAGGATTATTGATTTTTATTATACGATTGTTCAGGCTCTTTCATGCATATATATAAATACAGGTGGTGGAATTCAGGTACAAATATCCAGCCTTGAATGGGAAAATAAACTCTGTATCTGCAAGCTCATGTTAACTCAATACTCCTGAAGTTTATACATATCTTGGATGCCCCATAACGATACTATTATGACACTTCATGGCATTTTATCTCCCAGCTTTACTTGGATCCTTGTAAAATCCAAGACATCTCATCTTCTGCCTTTCAGAATAGGTTTTACTTCAAGAACCATCTTTTCCATGCTCTACAACGTCGAGGGTTCCAGTTGATCCAATCAACGGAACAGCCTGCTCGTGAAATTAACGTGCAAGTGGCTGAGCACTCCACAGACACGTGTACCCTTAACGTAGTTCTCGGGGAGATTCAGTGTGACACAGAGTGACAAGGCTGGCGCTTTGAAATACAGGCACAACAGAAAAGAGGAAGTAAGAGCGAGAAAAAGTTGTGGTGAAAGAGTACAGCAGGGTTCGCCACCATCCCCTGCCGGAGCCTCGTGGGGCTTTAGGTGTTTTCGCTCAATAAACAACATTCACAACGCCCGGTCTGGGAATCGAAACCGCGACCCTAAGACCGCGAGTCCGCTGCCGTAACCACTGGGCTATTGCGCCTCCACCATCTTTTCCATGCACACACTACTTATACCTTTAAACCTCTACTTCATTCCTAATCTACATCACAACTCCAAGTTTCAGAGACAATATGCCAAGTGGCCAGCTTATTCCCTTGATTAACATTATAAGTTTATTGCAAAAAAATCATAAGAACCTTCTTACCTTCACTCGTTAATCTTGAGATGCTCATCCTTCCACTCATGTTATGAAACAACAAGCTTGACTTTACCAAACAGCACTAAGTTCATGTTGCAATGTTCACCCTCATCACCATTATTGTTATCATCATCATCATCATCATCATCATCGTCACCACTAGCACAGCCACTGATATTAAAGCCTAAACTACCACCACCTTCATCATCATCATCTTCAGCAGCAGAAGCTGCAAAAACTGCCTATTATCTCTCTTGACATTGCATTCATTATTATCCCCACCAAATCAGAAAGACTTACCCCCACTTCTCTCTCTCTCTCTCTCTCTCTCTCTTCTCTCTCTCTCTCTCTCTCTCTCTCTCTCTCTCTCTCACACACACACACACACACTTTTACTTAGATTCTTGTTTACTTTCCTTTCTTTTTCTAACATTTTTATCCTTGTTCTCTCTCTCCTCTTTCTCTCTCTCTCTCTCTCTCTCTCTACACACACATATATCTATATATATACATATATATATAATATATATATATATATATATATATATATATATAATTTCTTGCTCCTCCTCATTTTTCCTTCACTCTTTCATTGTCTCTTTTACCTTCCCTCCTTCTCTCTCTCTCTTTCTTTCTCTCCACAACTCTCACATTTTTGTTACTTCTCCCATTATGCTCATTTACCAAAATCTCTCTCTCTCTCTCTCTAAACATATAGGACTTCTTTTTTTTTACTCACCCCACCAAAACCACCTCATTTTATCTGTCTTTCTTCCCAACTTAAATGGAATCAGATCAATGCGCACTTCATTTCTACGGTTATATTATTAATTGTGATTAAAATGGTGATGTTAATGATAATAATAAGCTGATCTTAATAAGCTTGGCATCTGTTTCCTGTAGACTTTTGCTCCAGACATTATAATCAACACTTCATTACATATAGGTATGTTGGAATATACATACACACACACACATATACACACACATATATATATATATATATATATATATATATGTACACACTATATACATACACACACACACACACATATATATATATATATATATATATATATATATATACAGACAGGTAGATATATAGATGGATAGATAGATAGATAGATGGCCAGATATATAATCACATATGTTTATATTCATGCATATTAAATTTAGATTGACTTCAGAAGAGATTTGACTTCAAAATAAGTTCAAGCAATGCTATGTCTCACTCATTAACACATTGTTGATTGGCTCTTCATGTTATTATCATTGATGCTTGGTCTCGATCAGCTGTGATTTAGCAGACCTATAATAATGGCTAGACACTTTGTGCAGCCCGCATAATTAGCGCACTAGAAATAGCTTGTATATTGACTACACATTCATCATTGTCATCATCATCATCATTGTTGTCATTTTAATATTCACTTTTCTATGCATGCATAGACCATATGCAAATTGCTTAGGTAGATGGGTTTTTTCCCTTCTTTTACTGCCAGATGCTCTTCCTGTGGCCAACCCTCATCTGTTTCTGAGCCAAGTAATATTTTTTCCATGGCCAGATATGCTTTCATGGAAGATTGGAAACCCACAACACCACTTGTATGAGGGTAGTACTTGTTTACAACGTAGAGGTAATATCATAAGGTGACACAAACTCTCTCACACACACACTCACGCAGGTATACACATATGTAAATGTATTTGGTAAACAGAAACTGAAAGAAGTCTATCATGTATGTGCATATATGTTTATGTGTGTGTGTCTCTGAGTATGGCAGCAGTCAAATGACAGAAACATGTAAGAGTAAAAGCATGTATATATATATATATATATATATATATATATATATATATGTATATGCCAGCACAGACAGCAGACATTAAATGATGATACGTGTGTGCGTGTGTGTGTGTGTGTCTTGTTTGTTTACATTTGCACTCTTCCCTAAATCATTGAATTCCATAGCAGTAGTGATGTTGTTGTTATTCTCTTGAAAGCAAATTTTCTACAAGTTTTGCACCTTAGAAGACAAGTGAAATAAGAGATCCTTTACCTGTAATATAGGTAAGAGTTTGTGATAGGAAGGGCATCCAGCAGCTCTGAAACACTGCCTCGACAATGCAGTCATCTAATGCATGCTAACATAGAAATCATACGCATGCTTGCACACACACACACACACACACACACACACACACACACACACACATTTAGTCATCACTAAATGTGACTGAGAATGCGGAAGCACCTACATTGCTAGAAAACAGTTAAAACCTTTTAATGCTGTAAGAAGTGCACAATATATATTCACTGACAAGGGAGGTAACTGCCCCATAACTGTCTTTAGAATCGCTAGACTAGACTAGTTTCACTTATTGTGTTAGCATCATCAGTAGTGACTATGATGGTTTGACTAATTCCATCTGCCAGTATACATATTTTTACCATAAGAATTTATAGCTGAGTTAGCAAAATGCTAATGTATATGCTAAAAATTAATATAAACAGCTAGTTTTCCTTTATGGTATTACATTGCACCTAACTGTTTATATTAATTGATGTATGTGTGTGTGTATCCATATCTGTATCTGTCTGTCTATCCATCTATCCATCTATCTATCTATCTACCTATCTATCTATCTATCTATCTATCTACACAAACAGACACACACACACACGCACACACACAAACACTATGGGCTTCTTTCAGTTTTTCTCCAGCAAGACACCAGCTGGAAGTGCTAGGGAGTGCAACTGAATCCCAATCCTTATAGATTTGGAGCAAATTTCTAAAACCTCACAGCCAACCCTCTACTTTTAAATATACAGAATTGAAATGTCTACACCCAGAAATTGGGAATGGTTTCTAAATTTGGCGTAACAGAAGTATGCCTCTAAACCAGGGATTTCAAACTTTTCTCTCCTTTGAACCTCTCATGTCCAACATTGTGAAGAGTATATTTTTAAATGATTGTGTTCTATGAAACATTTTATAATTTCTTATTAGTTATTATATATTTTATTAATTATAATCATAATAATGAGCTTACTGTATAATTGATGATGCTTGTATAATTTTTGCAGTTATTGTGGATATATCTAAGAGGAATCAGATTCCATTTAGAAGTTTATTGTCAGCTGCTATAACAGCTCCAATTCTTGCATTTGCTTTAATGAGTTCATCTACTTCAGTTACAGCTGGTGTTTTGTTTTTATTAATTTGGTTTTATTATTATTTGAGTTTCAGCACTTTTGTAGTTTTATAATTTATATTATGACTGCTGTTATATCGGGAATTTGTGCTCTTTATGAGTATGACATGAAGAAGATTATTGTGTAATCTATCTTAAGTCAGTTGAGGTTGATACAACACATTGGTAAATGTTAAAAGAGGACAGAGAGCAGAAATATAAGTCATATAAAGAAAGACAGTGATGGAAGTTAGAAGTACATATACAATACATGGAATTAAACATGAAAAGACAGAAAGGTGAACCATTAAGAAGAAAGGTTACCTATGCATGTCAGAAGCAGTCTTGGTGACTGAATTTCAAGAAGCATGGAATTTTTGAACGAAATAGTGTTCTGACTGCTAGCAACTGACATAGGTCATTTATTCCATGCTTCAACAATACTGGACATGAAAGAATGTTTTTGAAAGTCATCGGTGCTGTACTGTTTTAAAAAAATTTTTTTATTTTATAAGCATGTCCATAAGTGATAGAAGTAATGCATTGAAAAAGGTGGCTAAAATCTTTGTAAAGGCAGTTGGTTTTTATGGGTTTTTACCAAGTCAGTAACTTGACATCAAAGATTTAGTGTGTCAATAGCCAGATCAGCAATGCATTCAAGATATGGTAAGTGACTAACAGACAGTATCTGTCTGGGTATACATCTCTGAGCAGCTTCCAACAGATTGACATTCTGGACAAGACAGGAATCCCAGACAGGAGATACAAATTATATGTGTGAATTTACCATAGCCATATATAGCTTTAAAAAGAGAGCTGGTAAACAGCTGACAAATAGTGAGTGAGGAAATCTTGATTTCCAAGCATCTTTGATGTATTTTTTCTCTTGTTTTGCATTTATAAATACTATTTAAAAAATCTGTAGTTAGTTGTATGAAAGTGCATGGCTTATTGGTGAGGACATTGTACTCGTGATTGCAAGGTTGTGGTTTCATTACCAAGACTAGGCAGTCGACTATGCTCCAGTCCACTCAGTAGTAAATAAGTAACCTTGCAATGAACCAGTGTCTTGTTCATTGGAGATGTTATCATCTCGATCACTTACACACCATAGAAACAAGATAAGCAACCTCATGAGGCCTAGGATGTGAGACAGTATTGTCCAGGTAGTTGGTTGTGCTTACTTCAAAAACAGCATTTTTATGAATCTTACCTACCCCAATAATTTCTCTTGCTGATATAACTCTGAGTATTCAGATACCTTGCTTCAAGAACCCTTGTCAGAAAATGATAAAAATAAATTAGGTAAATTATATAGTTGCTGTAGCATGGTCTTAAGTAAGTTGGCTGCAACAAACATAAGAATTGAAGAAATGAAGATGTACTTGTGTGTGTGTGTGTGTGTTTGTTTGCTTATATCAGTGTGTCTGTGTGTCTGTATGTGATATAATGATCATTTGTGATTATATCGATTTCTTTCATTTTAAAAATATAAAGAGCATGCAAATAAATAAAGTAGTAAATACACAATTGTTGCTTCTGCTGGTGATTTGGCTGTTATCAAACAAGTCATGCAGGAATGGGATATTAGCCGATCACGTATAATGGAAAAATAACCTCAAACTAACCTCGAACCAAAATGGAACAGCTTATTTGAAATATAATGATAAAATTTACAATAACTGGCAAAGAAATGGAGCTGATGAAGTGCAGCACACACATACACACACAGCCTATATGTTGGTGTGTATATGTGTGTAATATATGCGCATATATACACAGCTGCACACACACAAATATACATAGAGGTAGGAAATCCTGAAATAAATACACGTACTCATATAAGCATTCAAATTCTCACATAAATATAATTGTGCATACTCACACATATACACGTGCAGTTCTATGTATATCATTATCTTATCATTATGATAAATATATATCCGTACATATATATACATAAATGTGCATATTTACGCATTAATACAAATATAAATGTATATATATATATATGTGTGTATATATATATATATATATATATATATATATATATATATATATATATATTGAGAGAGAAAAAGTGGTTTGTATAAAGATATATACACATATAAACATATATAGATTTGTATATGTAAATATGTGTGTGTGTATGTATGTGAGTGTGCATGCCTAAATCCTAATCTCAGCCAATCAGCTGAAGACATCCTCTATAGTGTTGTCCAATCAGTTGATTACAGGCCTTTCTATCTCCGGCAATCAACTTTTATTATATACTGCAAGGCTGCACCAATCAGTGCAAAGGGGCTTAAACGAACTCTTAATATCTGTCTTGTGTGTCACACAATCTGAATTATAGCATCTGCGTGGAGTCTTTTTGTGTTTGCTCTCGCAAAGCAAAGATAAAAGACTGCTATGAACACACATAATAACAGTGCACTCACACATGTACACACACACACGCACACACACACACACACACACACACACCATCACGTGCATACACACACAAAAAGTTGGTATAGACAGATCAGTTTAATAATTATGAAGGCAGTACGTAGAGATTTACCAGGAAACATTACTTCGTTAAATAGTTGATTGATTAGAGTTACAGTGTATATTATTAATATTTATTCTCAATTGTCTTTTGTTTATTTTTTTTTTGTTATGTATATGTGTATGCATGTGTGTATGTCATAGATATATATATTTTCTGCATGTACCTACACACTTGAGTGCACATGTATGAATATGTATACAAAGATATATATATATATATATATATACACACACACACATATATATATATATATATACACAATATATGTGTGTGTGTTTGTGCGTGTTTATATATATATATATATATATATATAT
>NC_142937.1:68676064-68703564 GCF_046866305.1 Octopus bimaculoides | reverse complement strand
ATACCCTAACCACTAAACCACACACTTCCATAAGCATTTACATACATAAGAGAGAGAGGGAGAGGACTGCTAGAGCAGACAGTGGAGCCTGTGGCTGTCTTCAAACCCATCAGATACTGTAAATCTATCCAACCCATATCAGCATATAAAATGAACATTAAATGATGATTATGATGATGATAATAAATATACTTTTATAATATTTTCTTGGTGAAGTATATTACATTTGCTGAGTTAGAGATGACTCACCATTTGATGAATAAAATCAATGCTACAGAGACCATGTCTCCAGTATGTCTTCAATATTTTCATAGCTTAAACAAAATATATAATTAACTTTCTCGAGGAAACATTACAAAATCTATGAAATTACAAACGTAAATGAAATATACTGAAATTCATGAGACTTAGCAAGTGCGTAAAGTATTTATGCAATATAACCCATTTGGTTTGACATCTCGTATTTAAAAAAATATTTAATAAACTGTTTTCTTTTAGTCAGGTTATCAATAGATATTAGTCAGCAGTATTTGCACTTAAATATTTTTGTTTTAGGAACTAAATATACATATATACACACACACATACATAGACAGACAGACAGGTAGGCAGATAGATATGGATAAGTAATGAGTGAAGAATGGATTAATTCACGTTACATATATTGCACGATCTACAACTGTTTCAACAACAAGCAGATGACAAATTTTACATCTTGTATATAAACACGGATGAGGAAAATAATTTAGTCATTCCTGTTATGTAATGTATATTACATAAATTTCCTCTGCAGTCATATATATATATATATATATATATGCATATGCACACACACAATATGTATTTTATCTTTTACTTGTGTTAGCCATTAGACTGCAGTTATGCTGGGGCACCATCTTCAAGAAGTGTTAGCCAGATGAATTGATCCAATTACTTTTTTTTTTTAAAGCCTGGTACCTATTCTGTCGGCCTTTTTTGCTGAACTGCCAATTCATAGGGTCGTCAACACACAAACACCAATTGTCAAGCTATGGTGGAAGACAAACACAGACATAAAAAAACATACACACACATATATATTTTCGTGTGTTGACACTTATCAAACTTTTGATAAGTGCCAATGCATGAAATTCTTGAACCTTGAGTTACTCCGTTGGTTTAGCTATATATTAACGAACATATATATATATTAATATTTTGAGCTCGATTTTTTCCTGTTTGCAACAACATGCCTATATATATATATATATATATATATATATATTCATAAATGATGGGCTTTTTTCAGTTTCCATTCACAAAATCCACTCACAAGGCTTTGGTTGGTCCAAGGCAAGGCTATAGTAGAAGTCACTTACTGAATGAAGGTGGTATGGAGTGGGACTGAACCTGAAACTATGTGGTTGTAAAGTAAACTTCTTACTATACAGCTGTGCCTCTGTGTCAATGAAGTAAATAAAGACCTGTAAAATTGCACCTAGAAAGTTCCCTTCCGAGGTACAAATCCAGGCAGATTTGTTTATGGAAGACCAGCAGTCACCCATGCATACCAGGCTCCCTTCTCCACACCAATAATGTTATCCTAGGGAAAGGCAAAAACTTGGCACCAGTGACATCATGACACATTTCTACAGCTGAGTGAACTGGAGCAATGTGAAATAAAGTGTCTTGCTAAAGAACACAATGCACAGCCTGATCCAGGAATTGAACTCACTATCTCATTAGTGTGAGCCCAGCACCCTAACCACTGAGCCATGCATCTTCACATGAAATAATTATACATGTGAAGTAAATAAAATAAATATACACATAGGCGCAGGAGTGACTGTGTGGTAGGTAGCTTGCTTACCAACCAAATGGTTCCGGGTTCAGTCCCACTGCGTGGCACCTTGGGCAAGTGTCTTCTACTATAGCCTCAGGCCGACCAACGCCTTGTGAGTGGATTTGGAAGACGGAAACTGAAAGAAGCCCATCGTATATATGTATATATATATATATATATATATATATATGTGTGTGTGTGTTTGTGTATGTGATGTGTGTGTATGCTTGTGTGTCTGTGTTTGTCCCCCTAGCATTGCTTGACAACCGATGCTGGTGTGTTTACATCCCCGTCACTTAGCGGTTGGGCAAAAAGAGACCGATAGAATAAGTACTAGGCTTACAAAGAATATGTCCCGGGGTTGATTTGCTCGGCTAAAGGCGGTGCTCCAGCATGGCCACAGTCAAATGACTGAAACAAGTAAAACAGTAAAAAGAGTATAAAAATGTTACATATAAAATGTTATATTTCAGTAAAACTAACAAGCTTTTCATTTGAGCCTGAAATCATTTACTAATAAACCAGTAGTTCATTGGTGACATGATTTGTAGCTCTAACAATTAGGTGACCTAAAGATATCAAGATGTTTAATTTATCTCTTATATTTTAATTGTTTCAGTCATTGGACGACTGTGACCATGCTGGGGCATCACATTGAAAGGTTTTGTCAAACAAATTGATCCCAGTAATTATTTCAAAACCTGATGCTTATTCTGTTGATCTCATTTTGCCAAACTGTAAATCTATGTGTATGTAAACAAACCAACACCAGTTGTCAAGCAGTGTTGGGGAACAAACACAAATACATAGACACACACATAAATATACGTATGTATACATACATAGACATACACCCACACATATCTGGAGAAATTTAGGCATTTCAAAACCAGAAAGGAGAAAGCTGATTGGAAGCTTAGAGATTCAAGCCATCACTAGAACTTTCAATATCTGTAAAACTTACCTGAAGTTTATAGTTCCAGTATATATGAGCATGTCTAGACAAGCAACCATGCGTATGAGAACACATATTTGAAACAAAACATACAAATCTGAAAATATACATACATCCAAAAATACCCTGTTGATGGTGCTGAACTTCCAATGAAGGAGTCTTGGATTTTGGTTAGAAACTGGCTCTTTTGTTATTGGCATGAAATCTTGAAATAAAACTGAATAATTACATATATACATGTGTGTGTGTGTGTGTGTGTGTGTGTGTGTGTGTGTGTGCATAATATGTATACGATGGGCTTCTTTCAGTTTTCTTTTACCAAATCCACTCACAAGGGTTTGATCAGCCTTGGATTATAGTAGGAGACACATGCCCAAGGTGCCATACAGTGGATCTGAACCCAAAACAGTATAGCTGGAAAGCAAGCTTCTTACCATTTGCAGTGATCATGATCATGTCTTTAGAGAAAGTCTGATCTCACACACCATTCTTTCTGACATTTTAATTATTTTGTTTCTATATTTCTTTTGAAATGCACTACCTTTGTTTCAATTAATTTTGAAATAAATGAAGAATTAAAATAACTTTATCATTATTAATTTGGTTTTTGGAACATAAATTAACATGATATTTTAATGGAAGGTTTTAATTTACATCACTTTAAAACAAGAAGATTGTAGCATCGAACTAGGGCAGTCTCAGGTGGCTTGGTATCAACCTTTCTGTTGGAATACACTGCCTTTGTTTCAATTGATTTCGAAAATAATGAAGAATTTATTAAAATAATTTTGTCATTATTAAGTTGGTATTTCGGACACAAATTAACATCTAAAAGTTTTAAGTGAGATCATGTTAAAGTATGAAGTTACCTTCATGAAACTGAAGGCAGTTTCAGGTAGGTTGGTATCAAGAGGTTTAAGCAAGCTCCTTTATTGAAACGAAAATATAATTTAGTCCAGTCTGCCTAAATCTGGTCCAGTATATGTGTGTGTATTTCTGTGTATGTGCGCTTATTATATCAAAAAGTGACAGTGAGCTCAGAGTTTCACTCCAAGCTATGCTGTTCACAACTCTCATGCCATCAGGAATTTCCTAGTCCTGAGTAAAACTCTGAGTAGACTGTTAACATTTGTTATAACAAGCACATCTACCCATTCTACCTAGCTGACTGAGTTTCTGTATCAGATAATATTTAAACTACTGGAAAAATCATTAGAGCTTTGGACAAAATACTTACTTCTTCCAGCACTTTACCTTCTGAGTTCAAGTTCCACCAAGGTTCACTTTGCCTGACATTTTTTGGGGGTTGATAAAATAAATATAATTTGAACAGTGGGGTTGATGTAATTATTTAATCTCCTTCAATTAGCATTGCTGGCCTTGAGCCTAAGTTTGAAACCATTATTATTATCACTATCATCATCATTATTGCTGCCATAGCACCTTAAAAGCACAACTTCTAATTCAATCACTGAAGTTAAGCAAAGTTGAGCTTGGTAATTAGATGGATGATCACATGGAAACCTAGGTGCCATATGCAAAACCTTTAAAAAGGCAATCAGGCAGCAATGATATTAACATAGTGATATGTGTTCTAGCTTTGCATTCTGAATTCAAATTCCACCAAAGTTGAATTTGTCTTTCAGGGATGATAAAATAAGTACCAGTCAAGTACTTGGGCTGATGTATGTGTGTGAGTGCATGTGTGTGTATGTCTTTGTGTTTGTCCCCCAATAATGCTTGACAACCAGTGCTGGTTCATTTAGATTCCAGTAACTTAATGGTTTGGCATAAGAGACTGATGGAATACATGGCAAACTTTAAAAACTAATTACTGGGGTTGATTTGTTCACCTGAAACCCTTGAAGGTGGTGCCCAGCATGACCGAAGTCTAATGACTGAGATTAGTATAAGATAAAAGATTTTATTTTTAATTCTATAATGTTTATTCTATTTTCTTGCACAACAACTACTGAAGAAGACTTATACCAATTGGAATGAAAAAATTTTAAAACAAAATTATTAACATGTTCTTCTGTATTTCCTCTGGATAATTATTTGCTCAAAAGTTGGAAAGACAGCAAAAACAAACAAAAATGCAGTTGACTAAAATCAATTTTAAAATAAAACGTATGAAAACATGAGCAAAAAATAAAACAAAACAAAATGGTAGCATGTGTTTCGTGGTTTAAAATTTATAAAGAGACAAGTATTATTTTACTTAGATGTGAATCATTTCAATTTTAGAGATTCTCCGTATTTCATATCATCACGTTATCTGTACCCAGTTTCCTGTTCTTCTTTTGATATCTCGCTGTCTCACATGAAATCTGCTTTCAAATGCTAATTCACACTTTCAAGTCCAAAGCTGCTCTGACAGCTCGATATAATGGCTACTGTATAGCTTCATATAACTTATTCGGTCTGCAAATCTAGTTGACAATGTGTTAACCCTTTCATCTTCCCAATTACTGGCAGCACTGTATCGTCATATAATGGTCGCTACATATAACTCTTCGAATGCTAACTTTCTCTTGCCAGTATTTTAATGCTTTCACAGTTACAATTACTATTAACACTGTGACTATTACTCATATCTACAGCCAGCATTTCTAATTGCGCATGTGGTTGTTGGTCTGTTATTTCTCTCAAACCCACAACTATTGGTAGCACTACACAATTTAATGGCTAATAAATTCCATTCTAACTGTAAATCCTAAACCAAATTCCATAATCCTTTCACGTCTTGTGCATAAATTAATAACCTTACCTAATGGTCACTACATATAACTGTTCTAAGCTGTTGATCCTATTGTCAGTTAGTTAACTTTTTCCATGATCACAGCAGCTGGCAGCCCTATATAATTGCTACTACATATAACTAACGTAACTATGAATTCTATTATCAAAGTGCTAACCCTTTTCAGAACCATGTCTGATAGGAAAACTCATAATGGCTACTGGACATAACCATTCCAGCTGGAAAAAAAGAAAAAAAAAATGTTTTGCTGGATTAAAATGAAGTGGGTAGATATAAACATTTATCAAAAGCAAAGAGTTCTATGCTCTAGCTATTTTCACATGATTTTACTACAGAAGATGATGACGACTTTTTGGGTGTTGCCAGCTGCTCTGTCCACATGAAAATAACTGATGTATAAACATTGTTACGTCCACACATTTTAGTTTGGAAAATGGCTTCACTTAATGCTGCATTGATTCGTAAATTGATTTGTGTCAGCTTGTTCTCTCATTATAGTTGTAGCTGTTGTTGTTGTTGTTGTTGTTGTTGTTTGTATTTGTAATGTTGTTGTTCTTGCTGCTGCAGTTTTATGCTTTTTTTTCTTTCTTTCTTATGTCCTGTCATTGATGTTTTTTTTTTTTAAGATTTTATTGTTGTCCTGATTGATTTTATTGTTGTTTTTATGTTAATTGTTTGTTTGTCTATTTATGTTTGTATGTGAATGTGCTTGAGACTCTGTGTGTGTTCTTGTGCATGTGTGTGTGTGTGCGTGTGTGCGTGTGTGATCCTTTGCTGTCCATGTTTGATGTTTGGGATATGAATTGCTGTGATTATTCTCACTAAAGTTTCTATTTCTGCCAGTGTTATTGATGTAAACGATGTTGTTGTAGTTGATGTTGTTTGTGCAGCCTGTGTGCAACTGTTGTTTCTTGTCTACTCCTTTCTTCACTAATGTTTATAGAAACTTATTGCGCTATTTTTTATTGATGTTTCTCCCATCGTTGTTGTTGTTGTTGTTGTTATCCTTGATGTTGCTGCTGTTATTCTTGTTGTCATGAAATGTAGCATGTTGATAAAAATGGTAAAGCACCATTCTCAATGACTTCCCCTGTTTATTTCTGCCTGTCTCCATTTTCACTTGGAATTCTCTTTCTGCCAGAATTCCTACAGTTTCACTTCACTACTGTTAAAGCCACACAACAGCTAATGATAAACATCGTAGTACCAAAACTCTGAATCGTGGCATTGTGCGCAGAGAAGATAGAAAGCCTTAGTGTCATTGCTAACAGTAAATTTTGTGGTTGTTGCAATAGCTATGTCAACTGTTGTTGTTGTCATCATTATCACTGACGTCATCAACATCATTGACGTCATCATCGTCATTGACATCATCATCATCATCGACATTATCGTCGTCATCAGTGATGTCACCGTCATCACTACCATCACCTTTGCTGCTTAGCCCTGCTTGAGCAAACCCATGATCAGAGCCAATATAACCATGACCATCCATTCTTTTCAGCTTTAGATTATCTCAAACTAAATTATTCAGTATTACCTTTGAAAAAAAAGAAAATGCAGTAAAGATTTGAAAGAGATTTAGCTACTATTTCTAGTGGTCTGGTCAAGCACATATATATCATTGTTCCTCCTTCATTGTCAAAGATGACCAATCTATAATAATTAACCTGCTCATGCAGCTAAACTCCTCCATGACCTCCCACAGGACCGTCCCTGCTGACTGTGTTGAAAGTCTTCATCAAGTTGACAGTATTTGTGTAGTAGGTGGAATGATCACACTCCTACTCGTAGTCTTTTTCCTCGAGTTGTGTCTAGCATTTTGTATACATAAATAATAATGTCCTTCTGTGCATTTGATAGTTATACACACTTCTATGTGATCTGAATAGTTTATATATGTTTATAGGCACAGGAGTGGCTGTGTGGTAAGTAGCTTGCTTACCAACCACATGGTTCCGGGTTCATTCCCACTGCTTGGTACCTTGGGCAAGTGTTTTCTACTATAGCCTCGGGCCAACCAAAGCCTTGTGAGTGGATTTGGTAGACAGAAACTGAAAGAAGCCTGTTGTATATATGTATATATATATATATATATATATATATATATATATATATATATATATATATATATATATATATATATATATATATATATATGTTTGTCTGTGTATTTGTGTCTGTGTTTGTCCCCCCAACATCGCTTGACAACCGATGGTGGTGTGTTTATGTCCCCGTAACTTAGCAGTTTGGCAAAAAGAGACCGATAGAATAAGTACTAGGCATCCAAAGATTAAGTCCTGGGGTCGATTTACTCAACTAAAGGCAGTGCTCCAGCATGGCCACAGTCAAATGACTGAAACAAGTAAAAGAGTAAAAGAGTATATAAATACCTTAATGTCTTCACAAGAGTTACCTTCCTTTATGTTAATCTGCAGCATTTAATGCGAGGTGTTAAGTTAACTTTATCATGATTAGCATTATGTATCATCATTGTCATCATCACCACCATCAGCAGAAGCAGCAGCAGTATTGCCTATCATTATCTCTATGATCTGCCATAATCACCCTCCCAATCATTATCTTCGGTAGCAGCAGCATCTACCATCATTATCATTATCTATCTGCATTATCTTTCACCTTTTCCTCCTAAGCATAAATATTATTATTATTATCAAAGCAGCAGAAACCTGGCAGAATCGTTTGAATGCCAGGCAAAATGCTTAGTGGCATTTAACACGTCCCTCTATTCTGAGTTCGAATTCCACAGATGGCAACTTTACTTTCATCCTTTCAGGGCCTAAGTACCAGTTGAACACTGGGCTGGATGTGATCAATTAATCTCCTCCCCTAAAATTTCAGACTTTATGCCAAGATTTGAAATCATTATTATTAGGCACAGGAGTGGCTATGTGGTAAGGAGCTTGTTTCCCAACCACATGGTTCCAGGTTCAGTCCTACTGCATGGCACCTTGGGTGAGTGTCTTCTGCTATAGCCTTGGGCCGACCAAAGCCTTGTGACTGGATTTCGTAGACGGAAACTGAAAGAAGCCCATCATATATATATATGTGTGTGTGTGTGTGTGTGTGTGTGTGTGTGTGTATGTTTGTATATCTGTGTTTGTCCCCCCCACCATCGCTTGATGACCAGTGTTGGTGTGTTTACATCTCTGTAACTTAGTGGTTTGGTAAAAGAGACTGATAGAATAAGTACTAGGTTTATAAAGAATAAGTCCTGCAGTCAATTTGTCCGACTAAAAGTGGTGCTTCAGCATGGCCGCAGTCAAAAGACTGAAACAAGGAAAAGAATAAAATAATAATAATAATAATACTAATAATAATAATAATAATAATTATTATTATTATTATTATTATTATTATTATTATTATTATTATTATTATTAAGGCAGTGAGCTGGCAGAATCGTCTGCACACTGGATGAAATGCTTAGCGGTATTTCACTCGTTGCTACATTCTGAGTTTAAATTCCGCCAAGTCAACTTTGCTTTTCATTTTATCGGGGTCAATAAATTAAGTACCAGTGACACACTGGGGTCAATGTAATCAACTTGTCCCCTTCCCCAAATTTCAAAACCTTGTGCCATACCTAATGCACCTATTATCATAGGGATTGTTTCTGCTTTTAGGCTACACATTCGGGTTACCTCTATTTCCAGATCTTTGTATTTTGAGAGTTTTTCCATTTCTTTTAGAGATACATTGTCATCTGTTGGCATTGATACATCAATTAGAAAGCATTTTTTTCTTGGTAATTATTATTATTATTATTATTATTATTATTATTATTATTATTACTACTATTATTATTACTTAACCAGTATTATCATTCCTTTCGTCTTCCTTCACTATCCACTTGGTCACACCAGCATGCACATAATCACTGTGACCATCATTATATCATTTCTTCAATTTTCACTTTTCTCTAAGATTTATTGCTACTTCTTTTAGCAATTTACAAGTGACCACCATTTATAAATGTGTCACTGTGATTATCTTATTCAGAAACATTTTCCCTGATCCATTGTCATTTATATTCACAAAGTGCTTGATTGTAATGTATGGAATCTTTGTCATTTACTGATGCCAATTGTGTGTGTGGCTGAAATGTGAGAATTCAGATAGATGAATGTTGGGTAATGACTGATAGGATACGGTCGTAAATAGAAACAGCTGAAATGGGGTTCCTCCAAAGGAACTCTAGTGTGACATTATTTGACTGGGTGCATGAAGTAGGAATCAGGGAGTCTCTACAGGTTGAACTACTACTTCATCACATTGAGGAGTCACAGCTCCAGTACTACAAACATGTGATTAAAATGCTACAGGAAAGAATCACAAGAGGGATTCTTTAAATGGTGCCAATAAGCAGGAGATCTAGAGGTAGACCAAGAACAAAATGGTTGGATAATATTCATAGTCTCAGTTGCTAACACTTAGGAATCCAACCACAAAGACTAATGATGGTTATGCGGAGGAACGTGGTTTAGTGTTTAGGGTGTTGCATGCATGATTGTAAGATTGTGGTTTTGATTCCTAGACCAGATGACACATCGTGTTCTAGAACGAAACACTTCATTTCATGTTGCTCCAGTCCATTCAGCTGGCAGAAATGAGTAATCCTGTGATGGATTGATGTCCTGTTCAGGTGGGGAATACATATGCCATAAAACTTAGGAAACTGGCCCTTATGAGTTGATATGACTTGAGAATGTAACTTTACTTCCATATGGTGGAGGTTCCTGTGGACTCTATCCTTATGTCATTGAATTGTTGAATTCCTGGAAATCATGCTGCTATGTGGAGTATTGTCACATGAGACCTATTTTACAATAGACTTCCATAGAAGTCAAAGAGAGAAGTCAGTGGAAAGATCAGAATAGCCCGTCAGCAACAATATATTTTCTTTGATCTCTTTCATTATTTTCTTTCTCTTATTTGAAAAGGGGAATCTTTCCCAAAATATAAGACCATTAAACAACCTATGTAGGGCAATGCAATATCTTTCCTCGTTGTTTACATTTATTGATATTACCTTACATATTTCAAATTCCTCACATGCATTGCTCAAACGTTTTCTGCAAATATATCATTTACATATATTACAATATATTGAGTAAATTACAATGGAAGGAATCTCTATATGATCACAAAACCATTCATATGCCACAAGGCTGCTTCTCTTCAACTAGATTATACACACATATCTTTATTATTATAATCAAGGATAAAATCTATGTAGTATTTTATCAGGTAGCTAGCATTAAAACCTTTTAGGTATAAATTAATGCAGAGTATATAATTTTTTATAAAAAACTATAAGGACAAACTACATGGTAGTGCCACATGCTAGAAGAAGATGTCAAATAATTATAAAACTACTTTATTTATCATATAGACACGAGCTGAAAGCAAGGAAAATGAGCAAAAAAGATTTTTTAAAGTAGTTTAGCCGTAGATCAATTGATTTCTAGTTCTGTATATATATATATGTGTGTATGTATATATATATATATGAAGATGGCTTCACATTGTAGATTATACACATATTATGTTATGATATATTATATTATGTTATATTATATTATACACAGGTAGAGCTTGAAACACGTGTACCGCGGAATCCTTTGTAGTTTTGTTGTTATTTTTTTCTTTTGGATTTACAATTTATATATATATACATATATATATATATATATATATATGTATGTATATGTATGTGTATGTATATATATATATATATGTATAAGAGCAACAAAATAAGAATAATCAACTCCCATGGCTGAAGGATACAATAACAGAAATACTGCAACTACAACTAGGATAAAAAGAGAGAATGGGTACATACTTTTTGTATACATTCCAGCTTTGAGGGCCATGTTTGATTTCAGAAGAATTTACTTCTAGTGAAGAACTGTTTAATTCATTTGTTGATGTATCATTAGATTTTATTGGGTTGAACTGTCAGACAGATAATATTTTCCTTGTAATATTAACTAACATATTTTTAATGGAATAGCATGAAAATCTAACTTGATATTATACAGAGTGTGATGAATAAACTGTCGTCTAAATCAGGGGTTTTCAAACTTTTTGACTTGTGGACCCCTTTATATTTTAGGCTTTATGACATTTAAACATAAATATTTGCTTAAAATAACATATATTTTTATATTTATTTACTTAACAGTATTTAACAAATAGGTTTATTGTAAATTAAAAGATTTCGATTAAAAAACATATATAAAATCAAATTGCCCATAAAAAGTATTTCCTGTCTATGGACCCCCTGTCTATGGACCCCCTGTCTTGTCCTTGTGGACCCCTTGTGGTCCGCGGACCACAGTTTGAAAACCCCTGGTCTAAATTACACAAAAATGGAAATAACAATGACATCTCATTTTAACAGATATATTTACCAAAATTAAATTAAAATGTCTTGAAATACTAAAGAGTAAATTTATTCAATAAAATCGCTTCAACCATGGCCTCTAGATGACTTTGGAATTTCCTGCAACTCTTCTGGATGGTCTCTTTGTTTAAGTTGGTGAATGCTACCACAATCCTTGACTTCAGTTCATCTTTGGTGTTACAAAGAGTTTTGTTTGTCTCTTGCTCAACTGCACCACAAGCATAATAATCAAGGGGGGTTGCAGTCTGAGGAGTTAGGTGGTCAGATGTTAGCGGGGATTTGGTCATAGAAATTGTTTGACAGCCATCACTGGACTCTCCTGCTTGTGTCGCATGGTGCAGAGTCATGTTGCCAGACATAGGATCTTCCAGCAGCCGCCCTCTTGACCCAGGGCAGCACTACCTCTTCCAGGTACTTGAATTAAGTCTCTGTGTTGAGTCTAAGGCCATGTAGGAAGATGAATGGAGACATAATGTCGCCAGCACTGGTAATCACTCCAAAAACAATGATATTGACTGGATGTTTGATTTTTATCACTCTCAGTACATGTCCTCAGATTGGACTTTCCTCAGATCGACACCCAAATACACTGAAATATATGTTCTGGAGCTTCTGGAATTAATGCCAAGCAATATAGTGTGTCATTTCTAAATTTCTGGCAGAGTGAATTGCTGTTTTTCTCGAAGATGGTGCCCAACTGATTCTACTATACTGTGTAGTCAACAAAATCAAAAACAAACCATACTCACATGCAAAATTGAAAATATAAAATGTGACAATTTGCATATCACATCCTGTATATATGCATGTGTGTGTGTGTGTGTGTGTGTGTGTGTGTGTGTGTGTGTGTGTGTATGTGTGTGTATATACAGGAGTGGCAGTGTAGTAAGAAGCTTCCTTCCCAACCACATGGTTTCAGATTCAGTCCTACTGCGTAGCACCTTGGGCAAGTATCTTCTACCATAGCTTTGTGCTGACCAAAGCCTTGTGAGTGGATTTGGCAGATGGAAACTGAAAGAAGCCCATTGTATGTAGATATGTGTATATGTTTGTGTGTCTGTGTTTGTCCCCACCACCATCGCTTCACAACTGATGTTGGTGTGTTTACATCTCCGTAACTTAGCAGTTCAGCAAATGACACCGATAGGATAAGTACTAGGCTTACAAAGAATATGTCCTGGGGTTGACGTGTTTAACTAATGGTGGTGCTCCAGCATGGCCACAGTCAAATATCTAAAACATATAAAAGAATAAGAGAATACATATACAGAAATACATATACATACACTCACTTATATAGTAGCTTCATGTAATAGTAAATACAGATCAAAGCTGGCTGAAACAAGTTGTTCTGGGCAAATGGTTCAATAGACCTTGGTAAACAGGTGGAACATTTTACCTGATACTTGAGCAAGGAAGGTTACTAGGTGCATGTTCCTTTGGTGTCCTCGTCTTCTAATGAAACCATTGATTCTTTGAGTCTGCAGTTGCTTTTGTTTTTTCTCTGAGTTGCATGGAGCATGGGATTTTTTATCTTTACTATCGATGCAATCTTCTGAGACAAAGAATAGGAAAGGGTGGGCGAGAGAAAAGGATTGATTTTGACAGTTTACAAGAAGAATATTAAAGCATAAAGAAGAGATTTGAAAACGAAGCTACATATCATGTGTTTTTTTTTAATCTTAATACTTTGATCATGATATCATTATCATTGCTATTATTGTTATATCATTACCCTTGCCACCGCCATTATCAGTTATCATTATCATAGCCATCATCCATCATCATCATCACCATCAATGACAGAGGTCCCTGTATCTGTAGATAATCCTTATCCGTGCAATTTACCTATTTATCTTTGTTATCCAAATATAAACGTTATTGTTTATCCTGCCTGTTGTCAGAATTATAGTTATTATTATTATTATTGTTGTTATGTCATCATCATCATCACCATCATCATTTTCTTTTATCTTTATTCCACATCATTATCAGGACCAGTTATTTTTATCTTTCCTTCATAATTGCCATCAGCACCATTTCATTCTCATCATTGGCATCATCTTCCTCGTTGTTGTTATCATTATTAATTATCTCATCATTGTTATCATCTGTCTCCGTATTAATTAACTCCTTACATCATCAAAATGGTCATTCAAAATGTTCCGTCTTTGTAGCATTCTTTGATCCCTCCTGCCAACTCCATTCCCTCACCAATATCTGATTGTCATCATCTTCATCATCACCACCAGTATTATCATTGTTGTCTTCATCATTAATATCATAGCAATCATCATCATCACAACCATCTACCAACACCAACATCACTCAGCATCACTGACACCACCACCACCAACACCATCATAATCATTGACATCACCATTGTTGTGGTCCTCGTTTCTTTCATTGTTGTCATCGTCGTCATCATCATCACCATCGTCATCCCCACCTTTGTCTAATTCCCATCATGTTTTACATGTACACTGCTCTCTCTCTCTCTCTCTCTCTCTCTCTCTCTCTCTCCATGCCGTGTGTCACAGACAATCCATCTGCCACTGCCACCCACTTCATTTTGCTCTCAACTGATATCACTAGGTGATGGTTTACAACTCTGACAATTTACTTTCCACTTGCTCCTTCTGTCTTTATCATGTATTGTTTGTGTTTGTTCATTAGAACCGGCTACAAGAACACCACCACCACCACCACCACCACCATAATCATCATTATCATCGTCATCATCATCATCGTTGTTGTTGTCATTTCTTCTACCATCACTGTTTATATTGCTTTTAGCTGCTACAGTTTACTTATCGTTATTGCCCTTTTTAAGCACTCCAATCGACAACTTCATCAGCATTAAAGATCTATCTCCCAGCACTTCCACCTTCTTTATTCCAGCCTCATCAGTACCGTACTAATTACTATTACAAACACTATACCAAATGCTATGAACCATTGTATCAACCACATCAACTTGCTTTTTCTGCCTTCTTTCAATCTATTCCGCTTTCTTTTTTCTTTCTTTCTTTCTTTCCTTCCTTACTTCTTTCTTTCTTTCTTTCTTTCTTCCTTTCTTCTTTCTTTCTTCCTTTCTTTCTTTCTTTCTTCCTTCCTTCCTTTCTTTCTTCCTTCCTTCCTTCCTTCCGTCCTTCCTTCCTTCTTTCTTTCTTTCCTTCTTTCTTTCCTTCTTTCTTTCTTTCCTTCCTTCTTTCTTTCTTCCTTTCTTTCTTTCCTTCTTCCTTCCTTCCTTTCTTTCTTTCTTTCTTTCCTTCTTTATTTCTTTCCTTCCTTCTTTCTTTCTTCCTTTCTTTCTTCCTTCCTTTTTTCCTTTTTTTCTTTCTTTCTTTATTTCTTTCTTTATTTCTTTCTTTCTTTCTTTCTCTCTTTCTTCCTTTCTTTCTTCCTTCCTTCCTTTCTTTCTTTATTTCTTTCTTTCTTTTCTTTCCTTCTTTCTTTCCTTCTTTCTTTCTTTCTTTCTTTCCTTCCTTCCTTCTTTCCTTCCTTCCTTCCTTCCTCTTTCTTTCTTTCTTTCTTTCTTTCTTTCTTTCTTTCTTTCTTTCTAGCTCCTACTTTTTCAGAGAAACCTCAGCAATAATTGTTTGTCCTAAACTGGTTGTTGTATTTCCATTTCCACTGCTCCCTATGTAAACAGGCTTCACTCCATTTTTCTCTTTCAAACCTTCAAAGTCAACAAAAAAGTTGTCAGAGAAGCCGTTGCTGAAAGCAAAGTTATTGTCCTTCATATCAGTATTTGACATGGAAAAATCAAGTACGATGGCCTTATATAGACTGTACTTATCTTCCATCTCCTAGATGAAAAGTTTCTTATCAAACAGATCTATCAAACCGAATTCTCTTTAATTCCATTCCACCAATTCTAGAGTATATCTATTTCTTTTTTTTTTTTAAATGCCTTCTGCAATCTCTGTTTTGACATTAACAACTTTCTGGTATTGGCATCATCATCATCATCCCCACCACCATCATTACCATCACCACCACCACTGTCATCATCATCATCAAAAGTCATCACCACCACAACCACCTTCATTGTCATTATTATAACATTCACTTTCCTTTACTTGAATTGGTTGAGTGGATATTATTGAAGCAAATTTTCTAAAACTGGATTCCCATCTTGTTGCCAACACTTGACTGTTGCCAAGCATGGTAAAAATATTTCACCATGGTCATACTTGTATGCACACAGAATAGTGGAAGTGGATGACAATGGTTGTATGATGGTATCACTCGTTTACAAGTACCACATGATGTCGAGACACACACACAAATATACACACATACTCACACACATATGTCCATGCTGTAGAGTGGTTGGTATTAGGAAGGACATCCAGCTGTAGAACCTGTATTTTTCCATGAATGCATATAACCTTAGAAACTCTAATGGTTTTTGAGATCAATCATATATTTAATGTTTAACCCTTTAGCATACAGTGTTTTGAATTAATCATATATTATTTTGTAGCTTCAAGATTGTGATGATGTGATTGCTTATTTTTAGAATGGGTAGGTGTGTGAGGCTGGATCTGGTCAGTTTGCACATTAGATAGAGGGAATATCTTGACTAGATGTGGCTGGATTAAATGCTCTAGGGTTAAAATTTGTATCACGAAGTCTAGGCCTTTTACAAGGTCAATCTTTCTCTCTGCTATGATGCATGCACACACAAATACGCACTCATGAATACTTTCTTTCTCCCTCTTGCTTTCTCCTCTCTCTCTCTCTCTCTCTCATCCACTCACACACAAACACACACACACACACACACACACACACATTCTAAATGTATTATGAGAAACAATTGTTTGATTAGTAAGCTGTTAGCCATAAATGCTATAATTACTGCCTCGTTCCTCCTCCTCCTCCTCCTCCTCATCATCATCATCAATACCCCTGAATGTAATACCAGTCCATTGCATGGTTACACAATTACAACTGTGAAGGGACAGGAGCAACGTGAAATGTAGTGTTTTTCTCCAAGAACACAGCACAGCATCTGATCTGTGAATTGAAACCACAAACTTATAACACTTGGGGTTTGTTATTTATGTTGTTTTTCCAACATTAGGCTTATAAAGATATCTGTTCTACTGCATTTAGCAACTCTGTATCCACTGGCATCATAAGAAACACTCAATAGAACATTTGTCTCTCAAAGACATCATGCTAAATACTCAACTTCATATTTCTTCACCAGAATGAACTTCTGCAGAACTAATTCTTCCTATTTGTCTTCCTTCTGTAACAACTCACCTTCAAACATTTACTGAACCAGCCAAACTAAATTATCCTAATCTCCAATTCTAGATGATCCTACAAGGATTATGGACAATTTCCCCCTCTTCCATAAAGTAATCAAATATGGAATTTTGAAGATAATTCAACTTACCATAAATCCTCATCTTACTATATTTGGCCTTGTCAAAAGAAATTATTTATTTTGGCAGAAAGCAACACAATACTCTTTCTGTTAATTTTCAATACCAAAGCGCGAGCCCTGCATATGGCTTGTAAATGCAAAATGGCTTGCAAATGTAAGGAAATATGTAATCTAATTCAAGATTGGCTGTCATTATTGCTTTACATCAATTTTCCTAACACAGTTGTTGGTGAGATACCTTTTGTTGGAGCTGTTGTATTTTTAACAGAATACTGTTGCTACTCTAAGCCATTATCATGAACCATATAGTTCCTATTCTATTTGGGAATAAATCAGCTTCTCGTAAATATTCTATTAATAAACTGAATTGAATTGAACCACAGATCTTCCATTCTTTGCTGTTGGATGAGGTCTAGGTATATTTCTGTCAAAGACTACTTGTTTTATTCTGTTTTATTCGCTCCCCCATCTCCCACCACCACCCGGTCACACATTGAACTATAACATCGATGCTGTTAGATCCATATCTATCTCTGCCAAGTGTAAAGTTACAGTTTATACATCAATCTTCTCCTTTTTGAAATATTTTCTACTTAACATAAGACCCAGACCTGGGTATCAAAACTACTTTAACCCTACAATAAGTTGGAGCATTTAACAGAGACCAATTTCAGCAAAACTATAACAGATCTGATGTTTGTTGGTGTTATCCCAGTTCATGCCTAACTGACCAGGTCTATGATCAAAAACATTCTACTTTCGACCATCCAATAATATTTTTCATGCTTAGTATATTTAAAGTGGGAAATTAGCAGAATTGTTAGAGAGTTGGATAGGATACCTTATAATATTTGTGTTGATTCTCAATACTCAAAGTTAAAATTTCTCATCAATCACCTTTGCCTTTCATTCTTTTTGAGGATTGATGAAAAAAAGGATCAATCCAGGGCAGAGGATCATTGGAATTATCAGAACATCAGCAGGAACAATGTGTGATATCTGGTCTATGCATTCAGAGTTTAAATCCTTCTCTGTCACTAACAGACATGGCTGAGTGGTTAGGAAGTTTGCTTCCCAGCCATATGGTCCTGGGTTCAGTCCCACTGAATGGTAACTTGAGCAAGTATTTTCTACTATAGCTTCAGGCTGACCTAAGATATGTGAATGAATTTGGCAGAGAGAAACTGAAAGTGTCCATTCCTTCAAACCTAAGGGTAAAGACCCTACTTCAGTCATGAGTGAATATGGGATTGCACCTAGAAAGTTACCCTCCAAAGTACAAGTCTGGGCAAGGTTATTTATGTATGACCAGTAGTTGCCCATGCCACCAATGTTGACCAAGGCAAAGGCCAATACAGCTTGGCATCAGTGACCTTGCAACTCATTTCTACAGCTGAGTGAACTGGAGCAACGTGAAATAGAGTGTCTTGCTCAAGAACATAACACAGAACCTAGTCTGAGAATTGAACCGACTACTTCATCATTATGAGCCCAACACCCTAACCACTGAGGCATGCACTTTCATCCTTCATACAATTTTTAGGGAAATTGTTTTTCTTTTTGGTTGCCCTCATACCTAGCAACAATAGCAAAAAAAATGTCCCTGAAAATTAACAGGCCTTTATTTTGTGTTTTTTAGTTGTTCCAGTTATCAAACTATGGCCATGTTGGGACATCACCTTGAAAAACTTTAGTCAAAACAAATTGATTCCAGTATATACTATTTTAAGTCTACTGTTTATTCAGCTCCTCTTTTGCCAAACCGATAAATATGTAAATAAACACACGTCAAACATTTAGGGAACACACACATACACATACATGCTACAGGCTCCCACGCAGTTTCTGTCAACCAAATTTACTTAGAAGGCATTGGTCAGCCAGGAGCTATAGTAAAAGACACTAGCTCAAGGTGCCACACAGTGGGACTCAACTTGAAACCAAATAGTTACAAAGTAACCACAAAGCCATATTAATTGAATTACATTTTTAAAATTTTGATTACAGAGGTTTATTGTTTTTCTTTTATTTTCAAAATTTTTTACAAAAACTGATCCTAAACTCACCAATATATCTGCAATTTCCTTTAATTAAACAAAAAATTTTTTTTTTTTGACTTACAGTTAAAAATTGCGGATTCCCCGGAGAACTGGTGAATGGTAGACGTGAGGGTAACAGGTTTAGGTTTCCAGGCAAGGTGACCTACCATTGCAATGAAGGGTACGAGCTACATGGTCAGCCAGTAAGAGAATGCCAGGCCAATGGTGTTTGGTCGGGATCGTTACCAGTTTGTAAACGTGAGTATTTGAGTATTTGTTTTCCCTTTCTAAATTATATACTTGAATGTGTGCGTGTATGTATGTATGTGTGGAGGTGCAATGGCCCAGTGGTTAGGGCAGCGGACTCGCGGTCATAGGATCGCAGTTTCGATTCCCAGACCGGGCGTTGTGAGTGTTTATTGAGCGAAAGCACCTAAAGCTCCATGAGGCTCCGGCAGGGGATGGTGGCGAACCCTGCTGTACTCTTTCACCACAACTTTCTCTCACTCTTACTTCCTGTTTCTGTTGTACCTGTATTTCAAAGGGTCAGCCTTGTCACACTGTGTCACGCTGAATATATCCGAGAACTACATTAACAGTACATGTGTCTGTTCCGTTGGTCGGATCAACTGGAACCCTTGATGTCATAAGCGACGGAGTGCCAACTAATGTATGTATGTGTATATTGAAAACATAATAAGTAGACATGGGTATATTCAATTATTTATAATGTATAGGTAAATCTCTTTCCTTCTCTCTCTCTCTCTCTCTCTCTCCTCCCATATATTACATAATGATTACAAGGGACCAAGACTTCTAGCAATTTGCTTTAATTGAGAAGACACATCAAACTAAGTAAAATTGTAGCCATTCATACAAACAGGCATACCCTCTATGGCCATACCCCGGCACTCGCTCTTCCAGCCAAGCTATATTTGTCTTGTGGGTAGTTGTGCCACATAAAAGGCATTCATGCAAGTGCAACATAAATTATACTCAATCCAGTGCCACATAGAATGCACTCGGTGCAATGTCTCATAAAGAGCACTCATGCTTATAACTATTGAACTGGCGTGGGTATATTTGTCTCCCAGCAACCTAATGGTTTGGCAAAAGAGATCAATGGAATAAATACAAGAGTTGAAATAAGTGCTCAGACCAATTTATTCAACTAAACCCTTCAAAATAGAACCCCAACATAGCCACTGTCCAAGACATAAGTAATTAAAGATATACACACATACACACGTGTGTGCGTGTGTGTGTGCATTTATGCATGCATGTGCATGTGTGTGTGCATGGGAGGAGAGAGAAAGTGTGTGTGTATGTGTGTGTGCATGTGTGTGAGAGGGAGCAGGAAAGTGTGTGTGTGTGTGTGTGTGTGTGTCTGTGTGTGCGTGTGTGTAAGAGAGCGGGAAAGTGTGTGTGTGTGTGTGTGTGTGTGTGGAAAAGGCAGTGAATTTGAAATGTTAAAAGGTTGAAAAGAAAGCGAGAAATGAATCAAAAGGGAATATAATGTGAGGAGGGGGTGGAGTCAAAGTGGGGTAATTGATGAACAAATTAAACATATTTACAATATTCAAATATTAAAATCATAGCAAATTAGTGCTATTGAAATCTACTGAAAAACCCTAATTGATTAAACAAACCAGAGTACCTTTTTGCATTGTATATGAAATGAAGTGGTACAGAAGGTGTAGGTTGAAGGGACAGGGTCTAATATTAAGAAGATATTGATCTTAAATAGCACCCCTACCACCTGAGTAAACTATGGCATCTATTTAGAACCATATGTAAAATGGAGGTTTGTATGCAAATGTACTAATTAGCTAATAGTTGAGGACATAGAGGATATCAGTTGTTAGTCTTTCGTTCAGAATAAACTATAAAATCCATCTTTAGTTATCTGCAAATTGAGTGTAAATAAGGAAAAGGACTAATTGCCTAAGCCATTTATAAGTGGAGAGAATTTAAGCAAGCAGTGTCACCACTTTGAATAATGTTTGTTTGTTTGGAGCAAACCCATTCTTGATGTCAGTTGATCAATACTGGTATAGAAATATGTTGATTCTCAGTTATCATCATAATTCCAAGCTTGTATGAGTCATACAGAATTTGCTGAGGCAGATTTTCTTCATGTGGATGCCATTCTTGTTACCAAACCTTACCTGTTTCAAAGAGAGGTATATATTTCTCCATAGTCAGACAGACTTTTCATGGAGGACTGGAAATGAACTTAACATTGCTTATATGATAGTGATGCTTGTTTACAACTATTGCATATTGTTAAGGCAAAATACACAAAAACACACTTGCACATATATATTTACATATATGTGTGTATTTATATATGTGCATGTATGTGTGTGTGTGTATATATAGAAGAGAGAAAGAATATTAAAAATAAGGATTACTCCAAAGTAGCAATGTCATTACCTTTAATTCTATAATTCTATACTGCCTTTTAAGACCTACAAATGTTTTAATTGCACCGATTAGTAATTGCTGCAATTGCAACCTACTATAAAACTACTTTATTTGGCAAATGTAAATCTCCTCATGCACAAGTATCTCAATGCTTGCTCCTGTCTAGAATTTATTACATTACCCTTGGAAATGAAAATCCTGTAAAATACACACAGGTCACATCTATTGGTTCCAGATCTGTATGCATCTGTATATACATATAGATGTAGGCATGTACATATATGTATGTATACATGCATATGCTCATATATCATTTGTATTATATATATATATATATATATATATATATATATATATATATATATATATATATATATATATATATATATATATATATATACACACACACACACACACATACACAACAGGTATCTTTCAGTTTCTGACTACCAAATCCACTCGCAAGGCTTCACCTGTGCAAGGCTATACTATAAAACACTTGCCCAAGGTATTATATAGTGGAATTGAACTGTTTGGATTGGAACCAAGCTTTTTAACTATACACCCATTCCTGTGCTTTAAATATCACTAATCCCAATTTTGTAAGTTGTAATCAGCTAGAGTTAACCTCATAGCATTCAGATTATTTTGTCAAATGTAATGCTTGTTTATTCACATTGTTTTGAATTAGACATGCATTATCCTGTAGATTCAAGATTTCAGTGATGTGATTGTTTATTTTTATAATGATATTATGTGGTAGCTGTGAGATACTCTGTCTGACCAGTTTGAACATAAACCAGGTAGAATATTTTGACCAGATATGACTGGTTTAAATGCTAAAAAGTTAAACAATTTTAACTGTGTATGAAAGACTTGGTTAAGCATCTTAACCACTGAGCCACAACAAAACTTCAAATAGAAAAAAAACATTTGTTAGCTTTATTTTTTCCCCTTTGTTTTTTGACTCATTGTTGATGCTTTGTGTGGGTGGGTGGGGGGGGGGTTGTATTCTAGGAAATTCAGATATCTGCATATAATTATTTTAGTCTTTGCACAAAAACTAATTTTAGTCAGACATCTCCATAATTATTTGAATTTGTATTAAATAGTTTTAAGATAGATTTTTAAATGAGCAATTGGCTTGATTGTAATGATAACATATTCATCACTATCATCACCACCTCTAATGTACATCGGCTTCCCAGCAAACAGAGGTTGGACAGTTCAACACAATCCAGCTTGCTTTAATATCTTGGACTTGGCATAGTTTCTATAGTTGGTTACTATTGCAAACATCAACCATATTACAGAGTATACTGGGAACTTTTTTGTGACATCAGCACTGTAGATGCCTTGTTGCACTCAGCAAACCTAAAGAGTCTTCTCAATCCTGTATCATCTCAACTCAATTCACTAACCACCTCTATAATGTGCATTGGGTACTTTCTTTTGGCACTACAGAGAACTCCCACAACTGAAAGAAAGGATAAGAAAAAGCTTAGGAACTTTAGGAAAGCTGTTAAGATAAGTTAGAGTGTGATGGAAATAAGATGGAAGGAATGAATTAATTATAGTGAGTAGTAGAGAAAAGGTTAACAAGAGACGGGGCTTAAGGCAAACTAATGGAAGATGATGAATTTATATGTATAAAGATATATATATATATATATATATATATATATATATATATATATATATACCGGAGTAAGCACATGAAATGTGCAACAAGGTGGAAAAAAGAGTACTCAAATACCAGAGGTAGAGTAATATGCTTTATTTAAAAGCAGCAGAAATATAACAAAAAAACCGTTACTCTGAGTTTTATGTTCCCGTTCATCGAACAGTTTTGTTAGAACGGGAACGTGAAACTCAGAGTAACGTTTTTTTTGTTGTATTTCTGCTGCTTTTAAATAAAGTATATATATATATATATATATATATATATATATATATATATATATATATATATATATATGTGTGTGTGTGTGTGTGTGTAAATAGGTCCAGTTTACACAGAGTACAAATGACAGAGAAATTTAAAGGGGCAGAAAAAAGGTATTATAAGTCCAACAGCTGCTTCTGGGGTCTCAGTGATCCATAATAATATTGGTAGATTTAGTCCATCACAAAATGTAGCTGTATGGACGCATTTAACATAGGATGATATGAGCCTCCGTCATCAGGGCAGAGGAGATATTTCATTTCAGGTCTTAATGCAGAGAAGTTCAAAGATGGAATGATTAAATGTGGATAGCTATGTGTATTAGAGTGGGAGGACTAGAGGTTATTAAGACAGGGAACAGTGAGAGGAGAAAAGATAGCTCAAGAAGAGTGAGGGGTTAATAATGAGACTAGCATGGAACTAGTAGTAGAGGTGGGGAGTAGGAAGGTGAAAAGAGGATGGGGTAGATAGTATGTAAATGGTAGTCTATTGTGTTGAGTTTGTTAAACTGTAGGCATGAAGGCTATAGAATTATTAGTTGACATAGCAGGAAAAGGAATGGCAATTATTTGAAGAAAATATGGTGTCTAGTTCAGTGGCAGAGGGAGATTACTAAGATATGTAGAAAGGTATGAGAGATGATAGATGGGGGGGGGGCAGAGTAGGAGGTGAGTTGATGGTCAAGCTAACAGTGGTTACTGGGATAAGGAATATGGGTTGGTATTGGAGGGGGAGTACAGTGGTAAGCAGTGGTGTATGAAATTGAATAGGGGAAGGGGGGGGGGGGGGATTCACAGGTTAGTATTCAAATGAGAAGGGTAGTATTAAGTGCTTTTGTTTGGAGAAGAAATGAGAAGAGGCCACTTGAGAAGGTGGGGAGGCTATGAGGGAGTGAGATGTAGTGGGTTAGAGGAATTTGCAAAGGTAACAATGAGAAAGAATAGTTTAATAAGGTAGGTAGTATCAGTTTAGGTAGTTAGTTAGTGGTGAGAAGTTTATCAGTATGCTGTGGTGAGAAGTTTATCAGTATGCAGCATCACTGCACCATGGATCCACATTTTCAAAGAAATGGAGGAAACATTTCATATTTGAACCTGGTACCATGTCTTTCATGGGTTTAAATGAAATTTTCATCTTCTAGTCCCACACTTCCTCTTCATTCATGAAACCCTTTCTTAATGATCAACTCCCCTTTCACCTATCTTTTCCCTTCACATCACTCTCAGCTCTGCTTGCTTCTCCTCATTCTATTTTATATTTCCCTTCTTTCTCTCACTGCACCCCCTATCATTTCTTGGCCATGTATAAAGCTTACATGATCCTGTGTTCCTCGTCAGTAGCAGCCTGTTTTGGAGGATTTTTATTTTTTTAACTTGGAGAATGAACAATTCCACAGTCTCTCATTAATTTCTCTCATTTCAAATTTTCCTTGAAGAAGGACACCATCCAAAACATTAGATTTTCCACTCCTAGTGGCAAGTTCACAGTGAGCTTTCTATCAATTTCACTATATAATACAAGTCTTGCCAACACAGACCAACACCAGCTTTTGGGAGTCTGTTTGATCATATATATATATATATATATATATACACACACACACACACATATATATATACACAATAACATATATATGTTACTGTACATAATATAGATAAATTTATACCTAAATAAATATATATATATATATATATATATATATATATATATATATATATCTATATATATATATATATATATATATATATATATATATATATATATATATATATATATATGCATATATGTCTATGTGTGTGTGTGTTTATATAGGTACATATTACATGCATACACACATATATTGTGTGTAAAGATGTCTGCATATGTATATCTATCTTTCACTATATACTCCTCTCATTAAGTATGTGAATACATGCATGTGTCTCTGACACTGTCATATGTCAGTATATATGATCCATCCATTTATATGTCACTGTCCATTTTCTCTGTTTTATTCTTATTTTTGTATGCATGTATGTGCATGTTCATGCATAAAAGAAAATGACCTGATATAATTGATGTTGGATGCTCTTTTCAGATAACATCTATTCAAATCCACTCTAGTATTTTATGACTTTCTGCACGGTTCTTCATTCTACCATATCCCTATTGACTGAGTTGTCAGAAATAGGCATCATAGGATTGTGGGAAATGTACAGTGATGCTGATCACCCATTCATATTATCTACCTCTGATTATAAAAGGCCTAACTACAGGTTCTTTTTATTGTGCTTGTGAAAGGCATATGAATATATATTTCAGGATTTATGCCTTACCAAATATATATGCATACACATACATATATACGCATGTGTGTGTGTGTGAGTGCATGCGTGTATGGTAGTTTTAATGGAAGCTGCATATACTGTGGTAGAGATGGAGAATGAAAGTGAGTTGCTGCTTAGGGGGAGATAATTGCTTCTCAGCATATATATATATATATATATATATATATATACATACATATATATATATATATATATATTTATATATATATGCATATATGTATATATATATATATATATATATATATATATATATATATATGCATATATATATATATATATATATATATATATATATACATATATATGCACATATATATATGCACACGTGTACACATATATACACACATGTACGCATATATATGTGTATGTGTGTATAGATGCATACCCACACCACATACACACATATATATGCATATATAAATATATATATACTTGCACATATATACTTATATATACATACATACATATATATATATATATATATATATATATATATATATATATAAAAGAAAAATAGGGATGAAAATATCCAATCTTTCACTGGTTCCTCTGTTTAATGCCCAATTTTGTAGAGAAAAACCTTAGAATTCACATGGGTATATATTAAATTTATATGTACATACACATTTATATATATGTGTGTGTGTATATATATATATATATATATATATATATATATATATATATATATATATATATATATATATATATATGTATATATACATACATACATACATACATCAAACAATCTTTCTTTCAATTTTACAGTTGGTCATGCACCATAATTAGTTAGCTAAAATGACCGACATATATTTCTGCTGCACAAAGTATGTACAGCTGCATATGCAACCCAGCATAATCTGCTTTACTATCAACTGTAAAATGAAAAGGAAAATTTGAAGTTATTCCAGTCTCTGTATTCTTTGTAATTGTTTGAAATTTACACACTTGATAATATTTATAATCCTGCAAAGCGAAATCAGAGTTGCCAATCAGGAAAATTACAGCAGGGTTGCTAATACTAAGTGATCATGGATGTTTAATACTACCTGATGTAGTTAACCATAATGTGCAATATACTTAAGAGCTATCATGTTACGGACCTGCATAATTTATCCCTATGTACTCACCTTATATACATGCATGCATACATATATATATATATATATATATATATATATATATAAGGTGAGTATATATTTTTATATATATATATGTGTGTGTGTGTGTAATGTACTGATCTGTGATTGAAAATGCAACAAAAAATGCACTCTATCTGGTGAGATAGGTGTATTGGTACCTTTAAATAAATAATATATATACACACACATATGTACATATATATATGCCTATGTATATGTGTATATATATTTGTATATATATATAT
>NC_142937.1:68641881-68670564 GCF_046866305.1 Octopus bimaculoides | reverse complement strand
ATATACGAATCAAAATATACAATGGTATAGATTCATTCCAGCCAATCTTACTAATCAGTTTCACACTGAGTATTAGATAACCAGATATTAGATAACACCGAATCCTCTTCAGAAATGGCTACTATCTTTTGATGCTAAAACAATTCTTTCCTGATAGAAATGGTTACAAGTAATCATGATATACCTGTATTGTTTTATTTTCTAGGCTTTACTTTGCAGTTTTAACTCCTTCAGTTTAATAATACTATAAAAATCCATCGTATTAATATCATATTTAAAAAACAACAATATCTTGAGAATCAGAGCAGAAAAGTGTTAATATTTTCTTTGAATGTGGAAAGTTCTACATACATGAACAAAAGTCTAGATGTGTCAAATCTAAAACTTAGAGTTCCTTATCCATAATTTTCTATCTCACATAGAATATTAATACTTATGAAAGTGAAAGTAAACACCATACACACTCATATTAGCATGCAAGATGTCTAGATGAATAAAACACCTAACACATGACAAGATATGTAGCACACGTTTATAGACATATGACACAAATGTCTAGACATGTTACACTCATCTTTTATATTTTGTTTCAATCATTAGATCGTAGCCATGTTTTAGCACTGCCTTCATCAAAGGAATCAACTCCAATACGTTTTAGTTTAGCCTGGTACTTATTCTACTGGTATCTTTTGCCAAACTGCAAAGTTACAGCGACATAAACGCACCAACACCTGTTGTCAGTCTCTCGTGGGGGACAAATATGGACAGAAACACATACACATACACACACATATATATACGAGAAGTCAAAAATTATCCGCACTTTTGCCATAATATATCCTTATTATTGTCACACTGCTTTCTGTGCATGTGTGCTTATGGTTGGTACTTATGTGGTCATGTGATCAAAGTTTGAGCCTGATCCTGCCATTTTTATTTCTGGTTTTACAGAGTAAGCATGGACACTCCACTAGCAATGTGCACCAAAGAAGAACAAAGAGCAGTGATCTGAGAAATGGTAATGGTGATCTGGTTCACCATTACCATCTCTCAAGCTTGCTAAATTTTCTCATCAATGATGGTGGTTGATGGGTGTTCTGTTCCTTCATGTGTCACACTTGTCCAGACACTTTTAAAATTCTCAATCTACTCACAGACACTTCTACACAGTAGTGCACTGTCCCTGTATTGTGCTAAAAGCCCCCAATGAATTTCAGCACCTGATACAACTTCTGACAAGGGAAATTGGAGCACTGCTCTTTGTTCTTCTTAGGTGCATATTGCTAGTGGAGCGACCATGCTTATACTGTAAAACCAGAAAGAAAAACGGCATAATCAGGCCGAAACTTCGATCAGGTGACCACAATAGTACCAACTATAAGCATGCATGCACAGAAGGCAGTGTGATGATAATTCCTAGGTGCACACTGGGTATATTATAAATGATTGATACAGAAGACGGAACGTAACTAGAAGCTTTATTTAGCATGCATAAAACTTCTAGTTACACTCCATCTTCTGTAGCAACCATTTAAAATGCATATATATATATATATATATATATATAGTTCTATATTTAAGAGATGAGGAATTATTTACATTATTTACATTATTTTACATTATTTACATTATTTACATTTGACGGATATTTGTCCTCATCTTGTTTGTTGTTAACAACAAACAAGATGAGGACAAATATCCGTCAAATGTAAATAATGTAAATAATATATATATATATATATATATATATATACAATTATAAATAAGGGCAAAAGAAAAGTTTCTATGCCAATATGCTGAGAAATAGACTTTAAGTCATCAATCACCACATACAATATATATCACTAGTGATATATATTTATAATTATTTATAATTTTCACTTTAAAAGTATTTTAATATGCTGGCCACTTGATGAAATTTTTTGAAAAAATTTTATCCTATATTAGAAGTAAATTTATATATATATATATATATATATATGACAAGTTTCTCTCAGTTTCTGTTTACCAAATCCACTCACAGGGCTTTGGTTGGCCCAGGGCTATAGTAGAAAACACTTGCGTAAGGTGCCATGCATTCAGGTTGACCCCAGAACCATGTGATTGGGAAGCAAGCATTTTATTTCTCAGCTGTGCCAATAGAAGTCTAAGTGTGTAACATGTCTGTCTAGATATGAAATGCATGTGTCTAGATTTGCAATGCATATCTCTAAGTGAAAGACAAATAGAGTGAAATAAATACAGAGAATCAGCAATGATTTTGTAATGGTGGATAGGATCATATTTAGACAATATAAATCTTGGATTACAGACAGGAAGTTATGTGTATACTTTATACAGCTGTGATCTTTCTTTACCTATGAAGTTTCTGAGAGATAAACTATACTGTTTAGGAGGAGATGATTGATCTATACATTTGGGATATGTACCTTCATAAGAACCATGAGATTGGCTGATCCCTTTCTGCAGGAAATTTGAGAAATATTTAAGGGACAGGATTGTACTTGTATGATCTTCATTCAATCTCCCTGAGGTCCTTTGTCACCATACTCTCTTCTGTCCACTTTATTGGACATGTTACTGTGAAAACATCACTCTCCACCTCCTCCTCCATATTCATCCCTCTCCCCTCATTACTTACCCCTGCTCTTTTCTCCACACAGCCACCCCATCACCACCTAATCCTCCCCTCCTCTTTGCTAATCTCTACATCCCATTCTTTTCACAAAAATAAACCCATAAAATCTATTTCTCTTATCATACTGTAACTCCTCACAGCCTCTCTCATGTCCTTGTCTTTTGGTGATGGCAGATTTTTCATTCTATGGTTTCTAAGGCAACCTTGCTAGTGGCATGGAACAAAGCACTCAGTACACACTGCAAAGTGGTTGACAAACCAAGCAGAGACAATACCAGGTTTGAGAGGATTTTTTAATTTTACAAAAGAGAAGACAATCACTATAGTCCTGGTGCCAGGAAAAATAAAAATAAACAAAAACAAACAAAAAACCCCAGCTAATACACTCTGTATAGTAGCTGGGACCAAAAAAGGCATCCAACCTTAGAATTTAAGCTAAAGCTGAGACTTTGGAACAGGATGTGGCCTACTAGCTTGTTGAATCCTTTCAAACTGTACAACTCATGCCAGCATGAAAAAGGTTAAAGATGATAGTGATGGTATTGATAGTGGTAGGGGAATAGTAATGGTAAAGAAGGTAGTGGTAGTGGTGGTGTGGTGACAATGATGATGGTGAAGAGGATGATGATAGGTGTGAGGCATACCATAACTTTTAGAATTTATGAATGGAAGTTAGACATTTGTCAATTAAATATCCATTAATCTTATGATTTACTTATACAACAATGCAAAACAAATACTGAGAAGGGGTATTTGTTTCACTGGTACCAGCCAGTGGACTGTGGCTACACTGAAGTAATGGTATCAAAATTCAGTAAAAAATGGTTTGAAAGTCAGTGAGTTGTGATGTAACAGGTTCAAGAATTCAGCCCTATATTGAATAAATGGAGAGAGAGAGAGAGAGAGAGAGAGAGAGATAGAGATAACAGAGCGAGAGGAAGAATGAGAAGCAGTAGGAGAGAAAGCAGAGCTTGTTACATATTCGCGAATAGAAATATGGCTCCAGATAGAGAAAATACTGATCAAAACAAGAGTGAATAATGTTGTAAGAGAAAAAATGAAAGGTAATAATATTTTAGTTGATAGTTACTATTTCTGATAATATGGCATCTGAAAAATACAGACACACTCACACACACATATATAAATGCAATTCAAATTTCTGATCAAGAAGAAAACTGAATACTATACTGAAAAAAAGAATAGATATATTATTCTAAAACTTTGTCAGTCATTAACCGCATATATCCATATCCACACACACATACATGCCCAAACATATACATGCAAGCAACGTTAAGAAATGTAATTAGAGTAAGGAAATTCAATCAGCTCTCTACAACTAATAAACAATTACTCCATAAATGGCATTGGTTAAACTTGTTAACGTCTTTGTTAAAATTTAAATAAGATTCAATCAACTATCTGTTTGTTTCTATGTTTATTATTAGGTGTTGATGTTGTTGTTGCTGTTGTTGTTTGTGTTGTTGTTATAGTGTAACAGTTATTGTTGTTACCGTTGCTGTTATGTTACTGTTGTTTCTGAGAAGCTATTGTTATAACCAATGCTTCAACTGAATTTGTTACTTGCTATGGCAGCAGCTACTGCTGCTGCTGCTGCTGCTGCTACAACAACTACTATTAGAACAAATAATGATATAACAACAACAACAACAACAATAATAATAATAATAATAATAATAATAATAGTAATAATAATAATAATGATACTGTTATATTTGTTTACTTTCATTGTTTTAATTCTTTTTGTTGCTATTGTTTCTGCAAAATTTACATTTACTATCATTATTATTATTATTAGTATTATCATTATCATTATTATTATTGTTGTTGTTGTTATAATTATTATTTGATTGAAGTCATTTTTTTGTTTGTTTTATGTTCATGTTTTATTTTATGCTGCTGCTATCTTTTCCGGTGTTTTTTTCTACCATAAAATTCTTAATAAAATGTTAGAAATAATTAACTAAGTGCAAATAATTACTTAGAAAAATAAATAAATAAAGATGTAAAAATTAGTTTTATTAAAGAATTCATTTAATAATTCATTTAACTGTTCTGAGTAAGAGAAACCAGGTACAACAAATGTTGCTAATAATTCTCCAATTGTGCATTTTGATGTTTTATATACATACTGTTGTGTTTACATTCTTTATGTGCATCTGCACAGTTATGAGTTTCTGCATTCGAATGTTTGACTGTGGGTGTGTGTGCATGTTTTAATTTTTCTTTCTTCCATCCACTTTTTCTCATTCATTCTAATTCTTTATTTCTTTTCTATAATTTGCTAATGATGAAGGGCTAGCATCTGAAACGTTAAGCCACTTTCCTTCCCATTTAAATGTTAAACTAATATATCATCATCGTTTAACGTCCACTTTCCATGCTACCATGGCTTGGACGATTTGACTGAGGACTGGTGAAACCAGATGGCTACACCGGGCTCCAATCTGATTTGGCAGAGTTTCTACAGCTGGATGCCCTTCCTAACGCCAACCACTCCGAGAGTGTAGTGGGTGCTTTTACATGCCACCGGCACGAAGGCCAGTCAGGCGGTACTGGCAACGGCCACGCTCAAAATGGTATATTTTATGTGCCACCTGCACAAGAGCTAGTCCAGGGGCACTGGCAACGATCTTGCTTGAAAGTCCGTACACATGCCACGGGTACAAGTGCCAGAAAGGCGATGCTGGGAACAGGTGCCATCATGATTTCTACATTTGTTAAAAAAACTTGTCCTCCTTCTGTTGTCTTCCTTCTTTTCATGTTCATATCAATCTTAGCTGCAATCCTACTCAATCAATTAGTGGTGACCTCACTAATGAAAGAGTCATAAAGAACCCAATACTCTCTGTAAATTAGTTGACATTAGGAAAGGCATCCAGCATGGCTGGAACCATGCCAAAGCAGACACTGGAGCTTAACTCAAGCCTCTGGTTGGCTTTTGTTAAGCTGTCCAGCTCATGCCAGCATGGAAGACAGATGTTAGATGATGACAATGATATGTGTGTGTATTTAATTCATGTTTCACGAAGCAGCTTTGAATAAAATATATTTGTCTAATGTCATGACTCATACATTCAGTTACATTTACACCATTCGATGTGAGTTTTTCTCTTGGGACTATTCTTGCAGTGATAGGTCCCATCCCATCTGCTTATAATCAAACATGTTAAATATGACTTTGCATAAATATAATATTATTGTACTCAAAGCTACTTTGTACGACATTAATTATTTATTCTGATCACTGTTGTATTTCATCAGTGTCTGTCACCAAGCCCAGTGTATCATCTGTTAATCTCATAATATACCAACGTGGGCAGGGAATCCATTATGTATGTGTGGACATATAGAAAATATATCTATGTTTATGTTCATGTAATCTTTCTTGTAAATGTTATAATGCCATATATACATGCTCGTCCATCTTATATCTCTTAATATATAATGGCTTGCTGTTGGCTCACATTTAGTCGCTAAATATATATTCCTCCTCTTCAGGTAAATTATAAACAATAACATAACTAAAATTTAAAAGACATTGTCAAAAGTTGTGGGTATTTCTACACAAACAATAAAGATAGCCATTACACCTGTAGTGTGTGATAACATCCTTACTAGTGTGTGCAATTATATGTAACTGTATGAGAGAGAGAGAGAGAGAGAGAGAGAGAAAGAGAGATTGAGAGAGAGAGAGCAAAGCAGAATATTGGAAATTTCTTGGTAGCATTTGTTCACCATTAGACGGGCTTCATTTGCTTAAAGGGAATTACAAAGTTTTACATGTCTATCTAAGATGTAAAACTTTGTAATAGCTATTAGCAAATGAAACATGTGTAATGGTGAATGAATATTACCAAAAAATTTCCAATTTCCTATTTTGTTATACAATAACTCTGAAAAACATATTTCCATAATTCTCAATTTTAATATGTAACTTGAACTAGCATATAGCAATAACTGAGACATATTGCATTGTAATAATGCAATAAGCAGATATGCTTTAAGAGGAAACAGCTGGGGTTTATGCTCACTACACACACGCACTAAGAGATATAACATGGACAAACGTGTATATATATGACATATCATTTTTAAAAAAAGATAACATGAACATAAATATAAATAGATATTTTGTGACGAAAAAATATAAAGCTAGAAATTCTTTACAGCTGTTTAAAAAAATTTCAGTGATTTGTTGCTGTAATAATGTGTATTAAGCACAAATGGATGTACATATTGATGCAATAATTTACATGTTCAACAAATATATTTTTAGTTACATTTACGCAACATCATTTATATATGATAAAAATGACAAAACACCATATATATGTGTGTGTCCACCTTTTGCCTCTTTATTACATATTCAAGCCATCTGTTTCTTAATGCCAACTTGTCTTGTTCCATGAATTATTTCTACACTGATTAGGATGTTGGATTTTAAGAATCTGGACTAGTCTGAGCACACATCAAGTGTTTATTATACACATTTACTAGCACTTTCTCTCTCATTAAATGTGTGTGTGCGTGTGCATGTGCGTGTGTGTGTATGTGTGTACTTTCTTATCCTTCAATACTATATGCTCAAATCAGTTGAGGGGACTCATCTCATGAATAGTTTATGACCTCAACAGTAGGGTGGAGCAAAAAATGCAGATTTCAAAATTGGTAACAGAGAATTGATATTGTGTTGCGAATTAGGGTTAAAAGAGAGCTGTATAAAGAACTTTGTGGTTAAGTATATTTTTCAGGCTCCTCAAGGCAATCAAAAAGTTTTTAAATTGCTATTTTTGGTCGAATTTTGGATTTCATGGATTATAAGTTGTAACGAATACATATTCCTACAAAGCAGAATGCAAAACAGTGAACATAGTATCCTCAAGAGGTTGCATACCAAGTTTCAATACAAACTTACTAATATCTTGAGGGTCTGCATTGACCATAAAGTGAACGGGAGTGTGAACTTCTCTCCAGTGTCAATGCAACAGTCATTGTGTGTAGACGTATCTCATACATGTGTGACGTTTTCTGCTTTGTACCTTGACTTTATGCCATTGTATTAAAATTAATGATCGTATTAAATTTAGTGTTTTTACATTTAGTGATGACTCATAAGACAATAAAGTGTCATGATAATGAATGTCCAATATTTCGTACTACAAGTTATCTTAGCAACAGAGTTTTGCCAACTTACAAAGACGTACTAAAATGTGTTTTATTTGAACAAGAAAAAAAAAGAATGTAATTGAGAAAGATCCTTCAAGTAGACATATTGTCAAGATTGCAACTGAAAAGTTAATTTTTCTTTAGCAAAAGGCATCCATCCTTTGTGTTACAATTGAGTCAATTAAACAAAAAATATTAAACTTTTATCTCAAGTACCAAGTGTTACTAAAATCTGTGAAAAATACAAAAAGTGTGCCATTGGTTCAAACAAGGTGTAATGTGTTTAAAAACAATGCAGCAAAATATTTATTCGACATTTCCTGTTGCAAGTGCAACTCATTTAAAAACTGCAGTCGTAGTAGAGACAAAAAGTACCACAGAGAGAAAAAAATTTTAAAAGAGCAATGGACAAATCGAAAAATGATCATTGGCAGAACAGATCAAGCAGTATCTAAACAGAACGTTCAGAGGTTGTTTAGAAAGAATCGGCCAGATCACAGTTGCCCTTCCACATCAGCAAAGGAAAGTTCAAGATTTTTGGTTTAACTGACTCAATTGTAACACAAGGGATGGATACCTTTTGCCAAAGAAGAATTATCTTTTCTGCAACAATCTTGACAAGTTGTTTAATTTATGTTAATGTAATGTAATCTAGACCTATGTAACACATATATTTGGGGACCTAGTATTAAAAATAATAAAGAATACAAAGCCAAAAGTCTTTTTATTTCACATAAATTCGAAATTTTAAGTGCATTGGGGAGTCTGAAGATATAAATTCTAGAGTTTGAGATTTTAATACTCTTGTTTTTAAAGGAATTCACGAAAGAAAATTGACTTGTAACAACAAATGTAAAAAGTAAAATGAAAAACAGCAACCTTGTTATAAATTGATTTTTCACTCATTATTCAAAATTTCAACTGGGCTGCAGAGCCTGAAGATGTATATTTAAGAACTTCAGATTATTAGACATTTTTTTTTTGAAGGATTTTACAATAAAAAATATATTCTTGAAAACATATTTCCAAAATCTATGTAAAAAGTACCTTCTTTTGCTCCACCTCATTTAACAGTGCTGGTGCATGAAAAAAAGCATCCAATACTTTCTGTGAAATGGTTAGCAGCTGTAGAAACTATGCTAATGTAGACATTGAAGCTCAGCGCAGTCCTACAGTTCATCAGTTCATATTAATCCATCTAACCCATGCCAGCATTAAAAAGGGAGTGTTAAATAATGATGGTGATAGTGGTGACAACAACACTGAATACATACATATTTATATATGCATTCATATAATAATATAAATATATTTAATAAATATTTGCCAACAGCCAAGTTATATTTGAAATTTAAAATTCGTGTTATGAAAAATCAGTAAAGACAGTTTTAATATATCTACTATAAAGGAGATGCTGAGATATGAAATGTAATTATTTAAAATAAAATTTGGGGATATGTTGGAGTGTATGGGTATATAAATACACATATATGGACATCTTTGTATGGATATATGTTTCCATATATACTATATGCATTTTAATGGTATATATATTCCTGTACAAATATATATTTACACACACACATATGTATGTTTATAAGTCATTGTATTTCTCTTTTTATGTGTGTGTGTGTATATATGTATACATGTGTGTGTGTTTGCATGAGTGTGCATATATGTGTGTATGCATACACAGACATGCATATCTATACATATATACACAATCACACAGAGGTGTGTGCAAATGAGTATAATTATGTGTATAAATATATATGTTTTATGTATGAAAATCCAGGTATTTATCACACACAAGATAAGTTGATAAATGAGCACATGTTATAAATAAAAAAAAACCTTATTCTTATATATATTTCCTTTTTAATTTTTGCTGTTATTAATTTCTTTCTCACTAGTCATAGAAATATTTCATACATAAATTAATATAATGTCAGATTTTACAAAACATTGAATAGATAGATTCCTAGCCAAGCAGTTATTAAGTTATATGCTTTATATAATAAGAGGATTTCAGAAAAGTTCAAAAGAACTGGGAACAAACATAACAAAAGACAATAAACTAAAAGGAAAATGACTTAACAATGGTAAAATAAATAGTGATATTTTAATGGGAAATGACAGGAAGACGTTTTTAGGCCTATAAATTTTAGGAGTTCTTACATTCCAGTTAAAAATCAGTCTCTTTGCAATGGCATTGCTCACCAAAATATATTATCATTTCTTGTCAGTATTGATGCATATCATTTTATTTCTAGATGTAGAAGGGATATTATTTTAATTGAATATTTTATTAAATAAGTTGCATTATGCAGCATAAAGACAAGCAAACAAGAAAGTTTTCTAATTCCGTTGCATCAGTTGTCTGGGCTTGTGAAGAGTCAGCATCACATTGAAATATTTTGCTCAAGTGGTGAGTAGTGAGAGAGCTAAATAATAATAATAATAATAATAATAATAATAATAATAATAATAATAATAATAATAATAATAATAATCATCATCATAATAATAATTATTATTATTAATATAATGCTCTGATGCAGTACCAGGTAGTGGCTTTCATGGCTTCTGATCTTAACTGATAGGAAGTGTTACGTACATTGTTTTGTCTTGGTATAAAAGATGGGCTACAGTAAATATTTTGCTTAAAACTACAGAGCCGCTTGTCAGTTGTTTGACCTTAACCAGCTGTGCATGTCCTTTGATGGCTGACAATATGCGCATCTCTGATCATGAGTAGAAGTAGTCGGAGAGCATCATAGCCATGTGTTGAGAGGAATTCTTTGGGATTTGGATAATTCACCTCCAGAAACATGGGTGTTTCATTCAACAGCCTTAAACAACCCTCATTCAGGGAACTTTTGAGTAGGATGGCCAACTCAACCTGAAGAAAATTCTAACTGGGCCCCACCTGTAAGGCCATTTTACTGTTTATCTTGATATGAGATCACAATGTCATGCACATGTAGTTGTGATGCATGTGTCTGGTGTACCCGTATCAGACAGGTAGTCATGATGGGTATACTGCTCTCTCATTCAATAATAATAATAATGATAATAATAATGGATTCAAATTTTGCTCAACTGGTACTTATCAACCTTACAAGGCTGAAAGGCAAAGTCGACCCTGGCAGAATTTGAACTCAGAATGTAAATACGGACAAAATGCCACAAAGCATCTTGCCCAGTATGTTAACTATTCTGTCAGCTCACTGCTCTGATGCAATACTAGGGAGAGCTCCCAAGGGTTCTGATCTCAACTGATTGAAATGTACATGTTTTGGCTTGGAGTAAAAGATGGGCTACAGCAAATATTCTGCTCAATACCACAAATTTAGTTGTTGGTTTCTTGACCTTAACTAGTTGAGTATGTCCCTTAGTGGCTGACGATATGTGCATCTCTGATCATGAGCAGGAACAGTAAGAGAACATACAATGGCTATGTGATAAGAAGTTCGCTTCCCAACCACATGGTTCTGGGTTCAGTCCCACTACATGGCACCTTGGGTGAGTGTTTTCTACTGTAGCCTTGGACTGACTGACCAAAGTCTTGTTAGTGGATTCAGTAGACAGAAACTGAAAGAAGCCCATCATGCCTATATACATATATATATATATATATGTCTGTTTATGTGTGTGCCTTTGAGTCTGTGTTTGTTCCCCCACCATTGCTTGATAACTGATGTTGGTGTGTCTATGTTCCTGAAGCTTAGCAGTTTGGCAAAAGTGGCTGATATAATAAGTATAAGTATTAGGCTTACAAGGAATAAGTCCTAGGGTCAATTTCTTCAACAAAAGGCAGTGCTCCAGCATGGCCACAGTCAAATGACTGAAACATGTAAAAGAGTAAAAGAGTATATATATATATATATGTTTATATCTATCTGTGTGTGTGTGTGTGTGTGTGTGTGTGTGTGTGTTTTCTCATATATAATAATAGAGAGAGAGGGAGAGGGAGAGACAGGAACATATAATATGCATGTGTACTTATACATACATTTATATAAGCATATATATATATTCACTTGCAAGAACACAAACAAACGCATATGCTACTTTCTCATGACTGTTGTTATCCTCAGGCTCGGCTCATTGGTCAAGTTGAATACAGAGTTTTATTCAACTAAAATTTGAAAGAATTCTTTGAACATTATGGAAACTGGATGAGGTTAGAATTTCCGACATTCTGCAAGTTAATTACTATTGCTCTTTGGTATTTTAATTAGTTAACATGTAACCTTTGCTGTATTTTGAAATGAATTTATCAATTTGTAGTAAAAGGAAGATGCAAGGGGTGGAGACGGAGGTGGGTGGGATCTGATAAGTAATGCTAAGAGGACGACCATGATGATAATAATGATGACGACAATAATGATGGTGATGACAATGACGATACGAAGATGATGACAATCACAATGATAATGACATTGGTGGCAGTTATTGACAGGGAAGACAATTACACAGTGATGACTGATTTACTTAATATTATTCGGAATCATAATCCCTCGAGCAGCGATGATTAAGATGGGAAGAGGAGCGGAAAGGGGACCTTGGAAAGTTGGGAGTTGTGGAAGATGAGGGTGAGTGGGTGGTGCGGATCAGGAATAGTAAGGTCATACCATATGACATGAGATAATTAATTAAATCTTAGAGGTCTTAAACAGACAAGCAGGTGTTACGAGGAATGCATGGAGAGAAAAGTGAGGTGAAGAAACTAACCAAGTGTGTATGGAGAATTTCACTAAGGGGAGATAGATAGATTGAGAAAGATGGATATATACATATATGTATACCCACATACATATATGCACACATATATGCATATATGTACACACACACACACATATGTACATATATATATGTATATATATGTATGTATATATATATCTATACATATATATATATATGTATATGTACATATGTATATATATATATATATATATATGTATATGTACATATGTATATATATATATATATATATGTATATGTACATATGTATATATATATATATATATAAATATATGTATATGTATATATATATATATATATATATATATATATATATATATGTATATGTATATATATATATATATATATATATATATATATATGTATATGTATATATATATATATATATATATATATATATATATATATATATACATACAGAGAGAGAGAAAGGGTTCTTATATATGTATGTGTCTATAGCATCATCATCATTTAACGTCCATGTTCCATGTAGAGTGAGAGAGAGAGGGGGGAGTGAGAGGGGGAGAGAGAGGGAGAGAAATAGAGAGAGAGAGAATGTGAAGTTGTGTACAGCTGAAGTAATGATGTCCAAATGACTTGAAAGGTTGGATTACAAATCCTGAACCTGTAACTTCACAGTGCATGACCTAACAATCAGAAGTTAGTGAGTTGAGAGCAGATATATGTCACCTCCTCTAAGCTGACATTGTTCAAATTTGAAATTCATTGTCCTCCTCATCATCATCATCGTTGTTGCTATTGTTATTACTGTTATTGCTATCGTCAATGAACACTGCAATTATCATTTATCAAACTGCCAATTACATGTATAACCACCTGCAAACATGTGAACAGACTGCAGAACCATTGTAACATCTCTCTCCCTCTCTCTCTCTCAAACACATGCACACACACAAACAAACAAACTCACACACACATATACACACATGTATGTATACATATACAGATATCAACACCAAAGAAGACACAATATCAATTACCACTCTCGTTTAGAATTCTTTTCTCAATCTGAAACCTCTTCAAGAAAATCTAGAAAGTTCCAATTAGTGTTAATCTACTCTACAACAATAAGAAAGTCTCTGCAATCTGTAATCAGCTCAAAAACTAGAGCACATGAAAACATTGAACATGTTTGAATATTAATCTGTCTGTTATAAGGTCAAGCACACATAACAAGAGGCTTCAGTGTGACCTCCAGCAGCTAACTGTACTTTAATCGACATCAGACACAATAGTTTAATGAATTCATTGTGTCTTTGTAAGAGATGGAAGATACTCATTAGTAACAACAGCAGAAGCAACATCATAAACAATAACAGATGCAGGCATGGCTGAATGATTAAGAAGCTTGCTTTGGAACCACATGGTTTTGGCTTCAGTCTCACTGAACAGCACCTTGTGTAAATAGCATCTACTCTAGCCCTAGACTAACCAAAGTGGTTGATAGAATCTTTATGCCAGCTCATTGTATGGGTGTGTTTTTGTATTTGTACCATCCACCATCACTCAGCAACCAGTGCTGATGTGTGTTTTGGCTCCATAACTTAACAGTTCAGTAAAAGAGACTAAAAGAATAGGTACCGGGCATAAATATAAGTATTGGAGTTGATAGTATTGGAGTTGAACTAACTCCTTCAAGGGTTTAGTCAAACGTAGCTGCTGTCCAATGTTTGAAAGTTAACCAAGTATCTGGGTTGATGACATCAATTAATCTCTTCTCTCAAAAATTGATCTTGTAGTTAACACTACCAAGAATTATGATTCTAGCTTATAAGAGAGCCTATATTTTATTGCTTGATCAGCAAGAAAAACAATGAAATTCTTCAAAAAATAAAAAGAGGGAACAGCCAATAATGGCTTCAAATTTTGGCATAGGGCCAGCAAATTTAGGGAAATGATCAAGTTGATTATATTAACAATAGTACTCAACTGGTGGAGGCGCAATGGCCTGGTGGTTAGGGCAGCGGACTCGCGGTCATAGGATCGTGGTTTTGATTCCCAGACCGGGCGTTGTGTTTATTGAGCGAAAACACCTAAAAGCTCCACAAGGCTCCGGCAGAGGATGGTGGCGAACCCTACTGTACTCTTCCACCACAACTTTCTCTCACTCTTACTTCCTGTTTCTGTTATGCCTGTAATTCAAAAGGTCAGCCTTGTTACACTGTGTCACACTGAATATCCCCGAGAACTACGTTAAGGGTACACGTGTCTGTGGAATGCTTAGCCACTTGCACGTTAATTTCATGAGCAGGCTGTTCCGTTGATCAGATCAACTGGAACCCTTGACGTTGTAAGCAACGGAGTGCCAACAACAACAACAGTACTTAACTGTTACTTATTTTATCGATCCTGAAAGGGATGTAAAGTAAAGCCAACCTTGGTGAAATTTGATCTCAGAAGGTAATGATGGACAAAATGCCACTAAGCATTTTACCTGACATGCTAACAATTCTGCCAACTTGCCACTTTAAGGAACAACAAATAAAATTGAGGATGGCTATGGCGGGAATGCTTTCGGCCATAGGACTACGTCATACAGTCTCATCTGGGAGTCCATCAACATTATCACACACTGTGTTAGCCCTGCTTATGGTAACAGCATTGTTTACTCCACTTGTAGTAAAAGACCTGTCACTTCAAAGGTTTCAGCTGACGACAGATTAAATATTAGTCAACCACTGAACTAGTAACAATTAACGCCAACCAATTACATACCAAAGGATACAGATTTATTACCATTGTGAAGAAAGAAACAGTTAGTGTCAAGTCACCAAGTAACTTGTTCATATACATATCAGAATCACTCTGATGAGCAAAAGAATTTTTATTGCTAAGCAGTGAGCCAAGATATATTACTATCAAAAGACATGCTAAGCTTTCAATACACTGCAGGACACTAGACACGAGCAGCATACATATTTCATACAAAAGTATAGAACCTAGAAAGATCGGGAGTGATATTGAGCTAGAGGGATGACAGTTATCAAAATGCATATAACCCAATTATAAAAGACACTTCAGTGATGTCACTGGAATACATTTATGGTATCAAGTGGATGTTAAAGGTGGCTGATTATCTAAAATTCAGTTCTGTAAGAATAAATTCAATTGCACAAGTCACATCTAATGTCATAATGGCATAGAAAGATAGACATGGTGAAATGGTATACACTCATTCTTGGAGGAGAGCAACATTCAAAAATCACACATATATAAAATGTATGCATAAAGTATATACATACATATACATATATACATGCATACATACAGATAGATAGATACATACATGTGTATGAATGTGCATGTAAGGTAATTATGAATATATGTGTGTGTGTGTTTATATGTGTATGTGTATATATATATGTATATATATATGTGTGTGTGTATATGTGTGTGTGTATATGTGTGTGTGTATATATATGTATATATATATATATATATATATATATATATATATATATATATATAAGTATATATGTACATATATATATATATATATGTACATATGTACATATATATATATATATGTACATATATATATATATATATATATATATATATATATATATATATATATATATATATATATATATATATATAACATATGTAAAGTGTGTGCATTATTATATTATATTATATCACGTATTAATACTCGCATACAAACATATACACAAACTACAATGTATTGGCTGCAAACTTTACAGAGTAGAAAAGAATCCTAAATAGCTGAAATTAAATTACCATTTTTATTAATTAAAATGTTGCAAACCATTGCACCATAGAAATTGAAAGACATCAAACAATACATTATATCCTATTATTGCTTGTTATTTTCCTCTTTTATTGTGCTATTATTATTATCATCATTATTATTATCATTATTATTATTATTATTATTATTATTATTATTATTATCATTATCATTATTATTATTATATCATTATCGTTATTATGATTAATATTATCCTTATTATTATCATCATTGGTATTATCATTATTATTATTATAGTTGTTGTTGCTATTATTAGTGTTATCATGATGCCAGTAATAGCATATTAAAGAAAATGTGAAGAAGCCTCACAATACATTTTATAAGATTATCTAATTGCTGATATGAGGACTTTGATATTTTTTCTATGTTGTAAGTGAAATGAGTACCCAATTCCTGGGTTCTATGTAAACCAATTTTTTTTCTTCTTGTTTTCAAAGCATGGTAGAGTAGATATTAAATTCTTATATGTAAGTGCAGGTATTGTTGTGTGGTAAGAATATAGATGCAGGCATGGCTGTGTGGTGAGAAGCTTGATTCCCAACCTCATGGTTTCAGGTTCAGTCCCACTGTGTGGTACCTTGGGCAAGTGTCTTCTACTATAGTCTAAGGCTGACCAAAGCCTTGTGAGTGGATTTGGTAGATGAAAACTGAATGAAACCCATCATATATATAATGTGCATGTGTTTGTCTACCGACACTGCTTGACAATTGCTGTTGGTGTATTTACATCCCTGTAACTTAGTGTTTGAGCAAAAGCCATTGATAAAATAAGTAGCAGGCTTCACAAAAGAAATGAAAATGTATCAGGGTTGATTCATTCAACTAAAAATTTTTGAAGGTAGTGCTCCAGTATGGCCACAGTCTAATGACTGAAACAAGTAAATGACAAAAGATTGTGTGTGTGTGTGTGTGTGTGTGTGTGTATGTGTGCATGTATGATTTTTACTAATCTTTTAACCAGGAAGGAAATAAGGAAGACATTACCCAAGCTTCATTACAAAGTATGTGAGATTGGAAGGATGGAGAAAAAAAGGAAGATTGGAATGATATTGCTTGAATGATAGGTGATACTTATTTACAGCTATCACATGATATCAAGACTAAGAATCACACACATGCACACACACAGAGAGAAGCATACACATACAGCAGGCTTCTTTTAGTTTTCATCTCCTAAATTCAGTCACAAGTCTTTGTTCAGCCTGGAGCCATAGTGGGAGACTCTTGTTCAGGGTGCCATTCAGTAGCATAGAATCCGAAGGAGACATATGCAAGTGAACATTTTAATGGCACTCCCATACGTCTAGTGTGTTGATATGTCTGTCTGTCTGGCTACCTATCTATCAGTTGGTTTATTTAATTTTACTTGTAGAAGAAAACATTATAAATAATTGGGTGCATGGCCTAGTGGTTAGTGTGTTGCACTCATGATTATGAGGTCATGCTTTCAATTCCCAGACCAGCTGTTCATTGTGTTCCTGTGCAAAATATTTCATTTCACATTGCTCCTGTCCACTCAACTGTGAATGGGTAACCTTGCAACAGATTGGTAGACATGGCAAAAATGGCAACTCAGGCAAACCACCCAAATGGAGGTCACACAAGCAACATTTTGTATTCAGTGATCAAATGGATGTAACGTAAAAACCCTTTTTAAGACTCCTGACTGGTTGGAATTGGTTATTCAAGAACATTGAAGGATGATGATGATAAACGATATCATGTAAATATTGAGTTAAAAAACTCGTTTTGCATTGAAAATCTCACAGGTTGCTTGTAGAGGACGACATTCAACTTTTTTTTTTTTATCCTAAGAGGTTTTTAGCTCAAAATTTACAAGCTATTATTTATAGTTTTATCTACTTCAAGTTCCACTGCTAGAAATTAATTATTTGACTTCTCTTGAAGTTTTAAATTCATATTATATAAACAACATACATACATACACAGATACATAGATGCATGCATAATACATACATACATACATATTGTTTAGGAAGTTAAAAGTTATGGGGGAGTCATAGAGTAAGTATTTGAGTCTAACAAGTCGTAGTTACCTATAATGCTAAGTACTTTATAGGTGTGGATATCCTAAAAAATATATTCTTTTCTACTCTAGGCACAAGGCCCGAGATTTTTGGGAAAGGGGCCAGTCGATTCGATCTACCCCAGTACGCAACTGTTACTTAATTTATCGACCCCTAAAAGAATGAAAGGCAAAGTCGACCTTAGCAGAATTTGAACTCAGAACATAAAGACAGGTGAAATGAGGCTAAGCAGTTTCTCCAGCGTGCTAATGTTTTTGCAAGCTCACCACCTTCCCTAAAATATATATTACTGCTCAAATTTTTTTTTTTGAGTGTGCCAGCATGGATGCAGTCAAATGACTGTAATGAGTGAAAGATATACATGATATATACACAGGGTGGGGCAAATCTAGGTACACAGTTATGAAAAAACAAAAATACATAAATTATTCATTTATTTTTATCCAAAAAATTTAAAGTTACGATGGAAGTATTATCATAGTTATGATAATTGTATCATTATGATTAATAACACTGAAAATGCCAAAAATGAAGCTAATTTAATGTGCTAATAATTTTAATGAATTAAATGTTATAGCATTGACGAGATACTTACTGTATACCTACTTTTGCACGTACCTCTCTCTCTCTCTCTCTCTCTCTCTCTCTCTCTCTATATATATATATATATATATATATATATATATATATATATATATATATGTATCTGTATTGCTTAGGCATTGCCATACTAATAATCTGGTGTAGAAATCAATATGTGTATGCTTCTGAATTAAGTGTTAGTTGAGTATAGAGTGGTAATAAGAAAACAGAGATGAAAGAGGGATAGATGATTATTTTATGAACTTCATTATCTTGCAGCTGTTTCTGCTTTAAGATGCAGTGGACTCACAATTGAGTAACACCTAGATCTTACTCAAAGGTACTCAATTGAGAGTCCATTGTATCTTATAGTGGATACAGCTGTAAGATAATGAGGTTCATAAAATAATCATTTATTCCTTTGTGATCTCTTTTTTCGAATATATATATATATATATATATATATATATATATATATATGTATATATATTCTTTAGTGAGAATAGTATTGACAGTGAGTTCGATGACAGACGGTCTAATGATGGCTTAGCTGGCTGAAACTTTGTAGTCATTGTCAATACTAGTGCTGTTAAAGAACAATAAATTGGTACTCTACCAAAAGTACTGAGTAATCTTTCAGTTTAATGTATAAAAATTTTCTATTATAACATAAAAACAATCATATATATATATATATATATATATATATATATATATATATAATAAAGGTATTTTTATATAAGCTTAAAGCTTAAGGCAATTACAATGCAATGACTAAGGAAAACAGTCTAATAAAGGGGCATATAAGCCCTCGACAGAAAAAAAGAAGGCTTTCCTATCCATATTTGACTGCAGCTGGCACACTCAAAAGCATTAGGGCAGCAATATACATTTTAGGGAAGGTAGCAAGCTGGCAGAAACGTTGGCATGCTGGGAAAGATGCTTAGAAGTATTTCACCTGTCTTTACATTTTGAGTTCAAATTCTGCCACGATTGACTTTGCCTTTCCTCCCTGCCAGATAGGAATGCCTTCTTTTTTCTGTCGAGGGCTTATATTATTAGACTATTTTCCTTAATCATTGCACGGTGATTGCCATAAGCTTTAAGCTTATATAAAAGTACCATTATTTTTATTTACAGGATTGTAAAAACTGCAGCGAAATATATATATATGGCGTTAGGAAGGGCATCCAGCTGTAGAAACTCTGCCAAATCAGATTGGAGCCTGGTGTAGCCATCTGGTTTCACCAGTCTTCAGTCAAATCGTCCAACCCATGCTAGCATGGAAAGCGGACGCTAAACGACACCGATGATGATATATATATATATATATATATATATAAGTTCTCATTCTCTGTTGAATTGTGTTTTAACAGCACTTTATGAATCTTTAGAGCCCTATCTACCACAGAGTAACCTTCAGATTTCCTGTCAGATATTCCTACAGAGGATTAATAAAATTACATCATTATCTTCAACTGATAGCTGATAAAAAATAAAAACTGGAAAAAGATGAGATTTTTCAGTTTTTTGTCTTTGTCTAGAATTTTAAATTGAAGAAAGTCAGCCAGTAGCAAAAAGACTGGGAAAATCCAGCTGTTCTATTATTTTCCAACGGCTCTTGGTTGTTCACATAGATTGCAAAGTGCATTTTGTAGCTTTCTTTCAATCTAACATGATTCAGAAGCTGGGACTCTTGTGATTATACATCCACACAAATACACATGCAGCTATTGTTTTACCATCTATCTGATCAATTTATAGATTTTTTTTTATTAATGTAGTCTTATATTATATTTGCTTTAAGTTCCATGTCTATGTACGTATGTTTGTTTCTATGCTCACATGTGTAGATATGTTTGTGTATACGTGTGTGTATGTGACTGAATGTATATGCACACACATATGTGTATTTAGAGTTGTTACAATCACATTTTTTTCCCAAAATTATTCCACACTTTCTCCTTCTAACATCTTCTCTTCTCACTCTCTCTCTCCTATTTTCTTTCTTTCCCTTTTTTGTCTCCCATTATTTCTCCTCATTTCCCCTAATTTTTTTTTCCAGTGCAGCCTAATTCAAATTATTACAAACCTAAGTAAGAAAGAAAGAAGAAATTCCCCTAAAAGAGCTGTTCGTTTTGCACAACAGAGTAAACCATCAAATTAATAGCATGGCTAGCTTCACTGAGGCTTATAACTTTGCCAAATTTCTTGCCTGTTGGAAGTGAATGCAAACCATTTATCTAACTTATTGACTTGCCTTTTCTCTCTTGACCACAAACTGCTGTCGATTTCGGAGCAATTAGAGAACACTTCAATATAGATTTATAACTGTATGTTAGGTTGTTAACATGTTTTTTATTTTTTATTATGATTGTTTTAAAAAGTGAATGAAAATCCTTAAGTAGATAAATATCAGGTTTATAAAACCATAGACTCTGCTCCATGAATCACTTAACTCAAGCCTGAGCTAAAGAAGCACTTAGAGGTGAGACAAGAATTTCATCTTGGAATTAAAAAGAGAACAAAAAAAATAGAGTTAAGAACTTCAACCCTAGGTAGTTAAAAATCTTTCTTCTTCCCATATCATCATCATCATTTAATGTCTGTTTTCCATGCTGTCATGAGCTGGAGGGTTTGAAAAGAGCTGGCTAGCTGAAGAGCTGCCTGGGCTCCATGTCTGTTTTGGCATGGTTTCTATGGCTGGATGCCCTTCCAAATGCCAATCACTTTACAGAAGTGTGCTGGGTGTTTTTACACAGTGCTGGCACAAGCACTTTTTACATAGGACCAGCATAATCAAGGTATGTTCTCAATAGACTGTTCTCTGAAAGATATACAAAATTTATTCAGCATGGCCATGTGTTTAAAAGATTTGGTCCCCAGCCATGAGATTTCAGCTTCAGTTCAACAACATAATGGACAGACCAAAGACTTGTGAGTGGACTTGAAAGAAGCCTGTCATATACATCTTTTGTCTTTTACTTGGTTCAGCCATGCTGAGGCACTGCCTTGAAGAATTTTTAGTCAAACAAATCAACCCCAGAACATTTCTTTTTAAACCTGGTATTTATTCTATCAATCTCTTTTGTCAAACTGCTAAGTTGCAAGGACGTACACACACCAACACTAGTTGTCAAGCCATGGTGGATGACAAACACAGACACAAATACACACACACACACATATAGGACAGGCTTCTCTCAGTTTCCCCTCTGCCAAATCCACTTACAAGCCTTTGGTTGGTCCGAGACTATAGTAGAAGACACTTGCCAAAGGTGCCACACAGTTGAAATGAACCCAGAACCATGTAGTTGAGAAGCAAGCTTCTTATTACAAGAATGTGTTTGCATGTTTAAAGGACATTGTCTTGATGCTGTTTGATAATTGCTGCAAATGAGCATCATCATTATCATCATGCAAGCAGTGTTGTTTGTTTTCCAAACTTCTCGCCATGGGGAAATATTACTTTGTTTTGAAACAAGTGAGGGTTGGGGATGAGAAAGACATCCAACAATAAAAAATTGGCTCAGCAAATTTTGTCTGCCTTATACAAGCATGGGAAAGTGGATCCTATAACAATGATGATGATAATATGCTTGCATATCTATATATACACGCATACATACAAGCATACATGCATATAACCACATGTGAATTGTTGGAGATTTTTTTTCCTCTGTCTTCTTTTTCTATTGGACTTTCCTCTGTTCCCGAAGAAGAGCTTTGCTCAAAATGTTAAACCATCTTTCTTTCCTTCCCTGAGCATCTGCTAATACTTTACATGTACCACATACTCGTGTTGTTGTTTTTTGTGTTTGTTCTTCGGTTTTTTGTTTTTTTACTATATATATACAGGCATGGCTGTGTGGTAAGAAGCTTGCTTCCCAGCCACATGGTTCCAGGTTCAGTCCCACTGCATGGCACCTAGGGCAAGTGTCTTCAATTACAGTCTTGAGCTGACCAAAGCCTTGTGAATGAATCTGGTAGATGGAAACTGAAAGAAGCCTATCATGTGTGTGTGTGTGTGTGTGTGTGTGTTTGTATCTTTGCATCTGTGTTTGTCCCCTACCACTGTTTAACAACCAGTGTTGCAGCTTCTACATTCCTGAAACTTATCAGTTTGGCAAAAGAGACTGATAGAACAAGTAGCAGGCTTAACACAAACAACAACTTTATTAAAGAATCAAGTGTTTATACAACTGATTGAACAATAGAGCCACAGTTTGTTATTACTCTCTATTTCATTCAACATTTATTGTGTCTTCCAATCTGCTCTATGATTTTATATGTTGCCTTTTCATTTTATTTACTGATTTTATATTCTCTCTATGTACATAACTGCATTTGCATATCTTTACTACTATATATGTAATGAAAACATAATTTGATTCAATTCTTTTAACACCTATTAAATTTTATTTGCAGTAGTTTTAATTTGTTTTTAAATTTGCAGAAGAAAATCTTTTTGAGAAACGGTTTTTAAATTTTTTTTTTATTACACAGAAAAATTATTAAAGTTTTGTGCTTTCTTACTTTATAATTGATAATTCTATTTGAAATTTCTTTCTATTTTTTAGTTACGACAGAGAGAAAAAATTATATTCACACACTGACACATATATTTATATATTCTTATATATGTATGTATTAGAGAAAAAATGATAGCTACACTTGTATTCACATAGCATATTAGAACTTAATGTGCATGCATACTCATATATACAAACATACACATTCTATTTTTAAATGAAATATTTTGGATGAAAAAAGAAACAGTTAACATAGATGACATAGAATGAAGACTTATCAAATAAAAATATATTTTCTTCCATTGTTGTTTATGTCTCTTCTTAATTACATTTTTTCAAAAAAATTATTTGTGTATTTTTCACAGATACTTAAAAAAAAAACTTGGCAAAACATACCCCTTCTCTCCAACTCCGCACAGCAATAAAAATGCGAAGGAAAACATGAGATAATATAAGATAATTAGTTAAATGTTTATCTGTTGCACGCACATGGAATAAAAGAGAAATAGGGAGAGAGATAGATAGATAGAGAGAGAGAGAGAGAGAGAGAGAGAGAGAGAGAGAGAGAGAGAGAACAGTAGAGAAAATAGACAAACAGCCAAAGAAAGAAAAGTAATATGAATCTAGTTGATGTTAGTAACCATTCTGTGATATTAATTTAAATATCTGACTTGTATTAAACAGCAGAGTTGAATCATTATATTAAAACTCTCTTCCTAATCCTAACCACCACTTCCAACACTTTACAATATTGTATCAACCATTAGCACCAACATTATTCCATTACATTATTACATACACACATATATAACTCTTATAGTAACACTCTAGTAAGTAATATGATGTACCAATCACTGCTATAAGTGTCAGAACTCCCTCTCCAATTCCTCTTTCTTGACAATCATGGCTCCTGGCTACTTCATGTAGCAATTGTCATATATCACTCTATTTAGCAGTGTTGCTTGCTTTTAATATCAACATCACTACGACAAGGAGGCCTTGACAGCTGTTTGACTTGCAAGAAATAACAACCAAAATAACGGCTATCCCAAATCACATCATACCATTTTCAGAGAGAAAATAAAACATCATTAGATAATGTAGTTCTAGATACATTATGCCTGATAAAGAAAAGAAGACGAGATTGCAATGGTGAGAACGCTTTTCATCGAGGGTTCCAGTTGATCCGATCAACGGAACAGCCTGCTCGTGAAATTAACGTGCATGTGGCTGGGCACTCCACAGACACGTGTACCCTTAGCGTAGTTCTCGGGGATATTCAGCGTGACACAGTGTGACACGAGCTGAGTAGAAGTGAGTATGTATCCATATATATATATATATATATATATATGTAAATATGTGTGTACACACACACACACACACATATATATATACATATGTGGAGGTGTGTGGCTTAGTAGTTAGGGTGTCAGCACCATGATCGTAAGATTGTGGTTTCGATTCCTGGACCAGACGATGCATTGTGTTCTTGAGCAAAACACTTCATTTCATGTTGCTCCAGCCCACTCAAATGGCAAAAATGAGTAACGCTGTGATAAACTAGTGTCCCGTCAGCTGGGGAACACATATACCATCGAAACTGGGCCCATAAGCCTGGCTAGGCTTTATAGGGTACATTTATTATTATTTTTTATTTTATGTATATATAAGTCAGTAAATGGTGGAGTTGTGTTAACTGCACGTGGAGAAATAATAGGAAAATAAATAATAATAATAATAATAATAAGGCAGAATGCTAAACTGAAAGCATATTTTAATATAGATGTGCATAAGGTGGATTAAAAAGGATTTCTAACCGGCTTTCATTGCATGGCAAATTTTCAAGAAGAGGAGAAATGAAAATAATGATTTTTACAAAAATATAAAAAATATATAAAAAAATAAATATACCAATACATTATATTGTCTTTGAGTTTTTAAAGTTCAATGGTAATCCATGTAGATAATTGTTAGATAGATTAGGAAGCATGGAATTAAGAATCATGTTGTGTTTAAAGAAAGCTGAGAGTTTATGCATTAAACAGGAAGTGTGGTGTCAAAACAGGAAGTGTGTGTAAGGGAAGACAATTCTGTGGGTTTTATACTCTTTAGTTGGAGTTCTGGACTCTTTTTCAACAGGAAGTTTATGTCTGTTCTTAGAGAAACAAGAAGTAAATTTATATGTATTTCAATGGGTAGGCGAGAGAAAGGAATATGGTCACCGAGGAGTTTGTATGTTAAGAAGCATTTGGAATTTCTCTATAAAACGATTTTCCTTATTGATTCTTTCTTGTGTAGAGATTCTGGCTTTACATTGATAGAAAGGGAATATGAGAAATTTAGGGTTTTTATTTTTGGCGCATGAGTCTATGTGGACACTGAGTGGAATTTGGCAGTGTTGTGGAAGATTTATTTGTTCTTTATGGACTACGCAAAAGGGGGGGGGGGGGCTCGTCTATCCGATATAGTTGTGTTGGCAACCTGCGCATGCGAGGACATAAATGAGGTTCCCAGAGGAACAAGAGAAGTTGGTCTTGATTTTAAACCTTGTTCGTTGTTTGAATGTAAATTCAGAGCCTTCAAGTAGGTAGGGGCAGGTACCACAGTTAGGGTGTGCACATTTTTTAACTGATGGGGGTGGAAGTGGTGTGTGTACTTTGGCATTAGTTAAGAATTTTTTCAAAGATTTGTGTCACCTTTTGCATTTAAGGACTTTGTGTGTATTGATGATATTATTCATTTTGGGGTTTGTGGTGAGTAAGGGGAGGTTTTGTTTAATTGTGGTGTATGCTTTGATGTTTTTGGGGTTGTGGGTGGAAATGTATGGAAGTATTTTGGGGTTGAGTGTGTTACTGTGTTGGGTGGTTTTCAGTGTGTTTTTTGTCAAGTTCCTTGGCATGTTTTATTCCAAAGTCTATGAGTGTGGAGGGATATTGGCATTGTAATAGTGTTTTTAAGGTCTTGTAAGCGTATTTCTCGAGTGGTTGGGTCAGAGACAATGGGGCAAATTCTTTTAGCTAAATTGAAAGGGATATTTATCTTGGTGTGTTTTGGGTGGCATGAGCTGAATAGGAGGTATTGTTGTGAATCTGTAGGTTTGTGGTAGATGTCGGTTGTGATTTGGTTATTAGGTGTTTTTATAATTAGGCATGGCTGTGCGGTAAGAAGCTTGCTTCATAACAACATGGTTCTGGGTTCAGTCCCAATGCATGGCACCTTGGGCAAGTGTCTTCTAGTATAGCCACAGGCCAACAAAAGCTTTGTGAGTGGATTTTGTAGATGGGAACTGAAAGAAGCCCATCATATATATATGTATATGCTTGTGTGTCTGTGTTTGTCACCCCACCATCACTTGATAACTGATGTTGATGTGTTTATGTCACCGTCACTTAGCAGTTTGGCAAAGGACCAACATAACAAGTGTTAGGATTACAAAGAATAAGTCCTGAGGTTGATTTGTCTGACTAAAAGGTGATGCTCCAGCAGGGCCACAGCCAAATGACTGAAACAAGTAAAAGAATAAAAGAATACGTGTGTGTGTGTGTTGGGAGGGTGGAGTTAAATATATGCTAGCACGCATACACACATATGTGTGAGTACATGGCATATTTTATAAACATGCCTGTTTAAGTATCATAACAGCATGAAACTACTAGCTCTTTCAGTAGTGTATTTAATTTGATATATGTGTGTTTCATTATTGGGAGGCTCAACAAAAAAAAAAAAACATCATCCAGGGAGAGATAAATATTATTTCATATGCAGAGTATTTAAATTCCAGCCACTATTAGTTTCATGCTGGGAAAACACAATAAGCTTGTACGTTTACTGTGCTTTCTCAGCTCAAAACAGATACCAGCACGAATTTAGATACTCATCATTTAACACCCATTGTCCATTAAATAACGATGGTGATGATGATTAGTATCTAAATTCGTGCTACTATCGGTCTTGTGTTGTGAAGTATATATTAAATGACTATATATGTATATATATATATATATATATATATATATATGTATATATATATATATATATGCGCCAGTACCGCCTGACTGGCTCCTGTAGGATTTTCGAGCGAGATCGTTGCCAGTGCCCCTGGACTGGCTTGTGCGGGTGGCACATAAAAGACACCATTTCGAGCGTGGCCGTTTTCGTGCGGGTGACACGTAAAAGCACCCACTACACTCTCTGAGTGGTTGGCGTTAGGAAGGGCATCCAGCTGTAGAAACTCTGCCAAATCAGACTGGAGCCTGGTGTTGCCATCCAGTTTCACCAGTCCTCAGTCAAATCGTCCAACCCATGCTAGCATGGAAAGCGGACGTTAAACGATGATGATGATGATGATATATATATATATATATATATATATATATATATATGGGAGAATATACGAAAAAACAACAGGCGAGGACAGGTGGTGTAAATAACAAAAGGATGTATTAGTATGACGCTCGAGAATACGGAAAGTCTTTGACATTTCGAGCTACACTCTTCAACAGAAAAAATACGGAGACAAGCAGAAAAACACGGAGAAAAAAAATTGAATAGTGTCCAGTCAACGGTCAGTAAATTTCTTTCAGTTTCAGTTTGTCAAATCCACTCACAAGGCCCAGAATTCATGATATAAAACCAGGTGACATACACATAAGTTGCATGGCATCGCCAGAATACATATATAAATTCTAGTAATTCAATTCCATCTTTAAGACGATAGAACCTTCTCACAAAATATTGCCTTCTCATGCACATAACCATCACCATTGCTAGAACCAGTACATGTATTTAGTTCGAGGTTTCCTGTATAGGACACAGCTAAAATTAATTTCAATACTGTTGAAATATACATGGAAAAGTTCAGACATGATAACAAGGCCTAAATTCAGTTGAACTATAAAAAAATATGTATTCGTATATGTTTGTATGCATGCATGTATGTATGTATAGGTATGTATGTATTAATAAGTGAAAACTAATGTTAGATAAGAAAAATTAAGGAATAAATTGCTAAAAGAGTAAAAAGAGTTTCTTTTACAAAAGAAAATATACAACATTGTTTTGTTATTCAAGTTTCAGTTTACCATACACGCACATGCACACATATGCATATGCGTGTGTGTATATAAA
>NC_142937.1:68634381-68636881 GCF_046866305.1 Octopus bimaculoides | reverse complement strand
GTTGATAAATTAAGTACCAGTTGCATACTGAAGTTGATCTAATTGACTGGCCCCTTCCCCAAAAATTTCGGACCTTGTGCCTAGAGTAGAAAAGAATAAATTAAAGTGCTAGTTAGGTATTGTGATTGATTTAATTGACGGACCTCCTTTTACAATTACTTGCCTTGTACCATAATTTGAAAGAATCATTATTATTATTATTACCTAAGGCAGTGAGCTGGCAGAATTGTTAGCATTCTGGGCAAAATGTTTAGTGGTATATCTCTCATTGCCACATTCTGAGTTCAACTTCTGCTGATTTCAACTTTGCGTTTTATCCTTTCAGGGTTGATAAATTAAGTACCAGTGGAGTACTGGGTCAATGTAATCGACTTAACCCCACCACAAACTTTTTAAGCTTTGTTCCTATAGTAGAAAGGATTATTATTACTACTAAGTTACAACTAAGACAGCAAGTTGGCAGAATTGTTTACATGCCAGGCAAAATGCATTGCAGCATTTCATTCATGTTTATATTTTCAGTTCAAATTCCGCTTAGGTTCACTTTGTCTTTAATTATTTCTGGGGTTGATAAAATAAGTATCAGTCGAGAATTGAGTGTTGATGTAATTGATTTACCCCCTCCTGTAAACTTGCTGACCTTGTGCCAAAATTTGAAACCAATTTTGATTAAGATGATAATTATAACTATTATTATTTTTATCATTTGTTTTATATGAACTCTTCAAAGTCTCAGCCAAAAATCTTAAGAAACAGCAAGTTAAACATTTTACTATTATTATTCTTTTACTTGTTTCCGCCGTTTGACAGCAGCCATGCTAGAACACGAGTACTTATTCTATGGGTCTCTTTTGCTGAACCGCTAAGTTATGGGGATATAAACACACCGACATCTGTTGTCAAGTGATGGCGGGAGGACAAACACAGACGCACAAACAAATATATGTGTATGTATGTGTATATATATATATATATATATATATATATATATGACGGGCTTCTTTCAGTTTCCATCTACCAAATCCACTCACAAGGCTTTGGTCAGCCCGAGGCTATAGCAGAGGACACTTGCCCAAGGTGCCGCACAGTGGGATTGAACGTATATATGCATATACTCATTTACTGTTTGTTTTTACATGACCGAACGCAGCGTCACCAATTTGTAAGTAGTTATCGTAAAACTTCATATTTTCCGACGCTACTCTATCTCTTTCTCTTTCTCTTCCTCTATCATTTTCCCCCCTCTCGTTCTTCCTCTTTACTACTACGTATCTCGCTTTACCCCTCTCGTTCTTCCTCTGTTACTACTACGTATCTCTTTTTCCCCCCTCGTACTTCCTCTCTTTCTCTCGTTGCTCACCTATTCTTATACTTCCTCCCTTTGTTTCTCCCTCTACCACTCTCTCTATTCCCCTTACACTGGCATGGTCACATGCTTCCGGTCAATAATCCTTTTCTTCCTTGGCTATCGCCGAGCAAACACGCGAACTTACTTCGTCCCTACTTTCCAGTTCGTGCCTCACAGCGTTCATACACACATAATTTTTCCCGTCTGGCCATAAAGCCTTTTCTGTTTGTTTTCCTGTCTTGTTTTTTGTCTGCCACTACATTCCTCCATGGCAAGGTTTAATTTGTGTATACAAATTTAATTTGCGGTCCATGGGAAGAGCCGTTTTAACAATGCGTCCTACCCAGCTCTTCGAAACGCCGGTGTTAAAACGGGGGTAGCTGATGAAGAAGAATGTTCTCTATGTGGCTTGTGTGTTTTCTCGTCTATGTTTTGTTTGCAATGTCCTGTACCCAGATATGCACCTATACATACAGGTGGATGTCGGTATGCACATACCTGTACGTATATATGCATATACTCATTTACTGTTTGTTTATATATATATATATATATATATATATATATATACATATATATACATATATATATATATATATATACATATATATATACATATATATATATATACATATATATATATATACATATATATATATATACATATATATATATATACATATATATATATATATACAAATATATATATATATACATATATATATATATATACATATATATACATATATACATATATATATATATATACATATATATATATATATACATATATATACATATATACATATATATATATATATACATATATATACATATATACATATATATATATATATACTATATATATATATATATATATATATATATATATATATATATATATATATATATATATATATATATATATATATATATATATATATATATATATATATATATATATATATATATATATATATATATATATATATATATATATATATATATATATATATAATATATAAATATATATATATATATATATATATATATATATATATATATATATATATATATATATATATATATATATATATATATATATATATATATATATATATATATATATATATATATATATATATATATATA
>NC_142937.1:68602917-68633881 GCF_046866305.1 Octopus bimaculoides | reverse complement strand
AGACATACGTTCTCCCCCACCCCAACCCCCACTCTCTGTCTTTGTCAATGGTTGCATAATGTATACAAAGTGAAATTTGATGTAAACAGAGCAGAATAATAATGAAAAATAATAAGAATAATAATAGTAGCAATAACATAATAATAATGAAAAATAATGATGGTAATAATAAAATTTAAAAAAAAAAAGAATGAAAATAGGAATACATGTTAATAACATCTCTTTGTAGAGACAGATATTAGAGAAAATCTCAATAAAGCAGATAAAGAAATTATTCCATGTTTTACCTTAAATAAGACCTAGTAATCATGAACTGAAAAAATCTGAAGAAATTTAAAAATATTAATATAAACAACTTGCATTGTTTGTACTTAGCATTTATTATTATTATTGTTATCATTGTTATTCTTAAGGTGGTGAGCTGGTAGAATTGTTAGTGTGCTAGACAAAATGCTTAGCAGCATTTCTTTACATTATTCCATGTTTTACCTTAAATAAGACCTAGTAATCATGAACTGAAAAAATCTGAAGAAATTTAAAAATATTAATATAAACAACTTGCATTGTTTGTACTTAGCATTTATTATTATTATTGTTATCATTGTTATTCTTAAGGTGGTGAGCTGGTAGAATTGTTAGTGTGCCAGACAAAATGCTTAGCAGCATTTCTTTACATTCTGTTCACCAAGATAGATTATGCTTTCCATCCTTTTGGGGTTGATAAAATAAACCATCAGTCAATTACTAGCATAGATGGAATCAACTGATCTGTTCCTTTGAAAATTACCAGTCTTGTGCTAAAATTCTTAAACCATCTTCAAGCTGGCAGAATCATTAGCATGCTGAGTGAAGAGTTTAGCAGTATTTCTTCCATCATTATGTTCTGAGTTCAAATTCCACCGAGGTCGATTTTGCTTTTCATCCTTTCAGGGTCAATAAGATGAGTACCAGTTGAACACTGGGTATGATGTAATCGACTCGTCCTCTTCCCCATAATTACTGCCCTTGTGGCAAAATTTGAAACCAATAAGGCAGCAAGCTGGCAGTATTGTTAGCATGCTGGATGAAATGCTTAGCGGCATTTTGCCGGCTGCTACATTCTGAGTTCAAATTCCACTGAAGTCAACTTTGCCTTTCATCCTTTTGGGGTTGATAAATGAAGTACCAGTGAAACACTGGGATCAATACAATCGACTAGTCCCCTCCCTCAAAATTTCAGGCCTTGTGCCTATAGTAGAAAGGATTATTATTATTCTTTCTCCCATTGTTTACCTCATACGTGTAATGAATGTTTCATGCAAACCACAAGATTATATTTTAACAACTCTTATGTTTATAGTGGAGGCAGAGACAAAACTAATCTGTTTACTTCTTGATTTGAATTCCTGATATAAGTGATGATGGGAGTGCGAGTGATCATAATGATGATCTTTATGATCATGATGATAGTGGTTATGCTGTTGTTGCAGTTGGTGGTGGTGGGGGTTGATCGTAATGGTGATAATGGTGGTAGTGGTGATGATGGGAGGGTGTTGATGGTGATGATAATGATCATAATGATTATGATGATGGCAATAGTGGTTTTGCTGTTTTTGTTTTCATTGATGATGATAATGATGAGGATGCTGCTGCTGATGATGATGATGATGACAGTAATGATAATGGTAATTACAAAGAGAGTAACATTGATAGTGATGATGTGGAGGAGTAGGAGGACAATGATGATGACTACTAAGACGATGGTAGCAGTAAAAGCAACAGTCACTTTTACCAATGCTCAACACTAATTTGTAAAGCAATCCTCCACATAATGAAGAATTATTCTGAGTTCAGTGATGTATGATGAAAAATAAGCACTTCATGGTTGAATAGTTGGATTTGTTACAAAGGGATTTATTGCTAATATAACCAGAATTCAGTATAAGCAGTCAAAGTCCTGGTATTTATTGCTTTTCTGAGAAAAATTTTGGTGTTTAAGTGCACCATTTTACAAGAACTCACTTGAAGTGATCTGACAGTTATATAGAAATTATTTCATGATAATTCTACAATTAACTGTGATTACACATGAGTGAAAAATCTTAAGCAAACGAGCATGACATAGATTAAACTCATGCTCTTGTAATTAATTGTCCAACACAATATTTTAACTATTCAACCATTATGCACCCACACATACAAAGAGCAGAGATTTACTGATGTACATAGACATTTGTGGCTATGTGCCTATGCTAGAAGCAATATATGTGTGTGTGTGTGTTTGTGTATGCATATGTATATATGTGTGTGCGCGTTTGTGTTTGTGTATGCATATGTATATATGTGTGTGCGTGTGTGTGTTTGTGTGGATAATATAAGAAGTGCATTCAAAAAGTATCTAGCTTTATATTTTCCCACCAACTGCATGGGCAAAATCCTTTGGGTGGAAGGTGACACCACCCGACTTGTGCGTGCATGAAAATTTTTGCACCAGTTGACCAGGTCAGTCTTTGGCTGTTAGAGCTAGAGTACAGACGTGTAGTGTGTGCTCATCAAATTTTCATTTGATCAAAAGCATCAAGCAGAGACCATAAACCCATGTCTCATAACCAGTGATGATGTTCTTCACGAAATCTGGGTCATGGTGGCACAGTCCAGCATGTCCTAAGTGATTTCCATGCAGAGTTGCTTCTGCTGCTTCACCAGCAGCATGGGGGAAAGTTTTGCCAACTCTCTCTGCATGCACAAATCTACTGTTAAAATGGAATGCACTGATCCTGTGCTTATTCATACTCAGTAAGTGATTTCCTGTCTTGTTACATGATGGTTTTCCATGATTACTTGGTGAACTTTCTTAATCAGCTCCTTGTTTCAGCTTGTGGATGGCCTGCCTGAGCATACCTTGCTCTCCACTGAGGTGCAGCTATGATTGAAGCAGTTGTACCACTCACTGATTTAAGTTTTTGTTCATGACATCATCGTCAAAGGCTTGCTGAATCTTCTGGATGGTTTGTGTTTGAATATCATCAAGCTTTTGGTAAAACTTGATGCAATATCTCTTCTCTGCTCAAAGCATTTGGTCATCTTGCATGAAAACGAAAATCTGATAAGTGTGCACTACATGTTTGTATTCAAGGCATAACAGATGGGGACTGGCATGATGTACTGGTTTGAAAGTTTTCACACTTGTGCAAGAAGGGTGGTATCACTTCCCATCCAAAGGATTTGGTCACATAGCATTAGTTTGTGTGGAAAAAATAAAGTTGGCTACTTTGTCAACACACTTTCATATGTATGTGTGTGTACATATGGTATGACTGTATGTGAGAAGTTCATTTTCTGGTTACATGATTTCTTTGTGGCACCCTGAGCATGTGAATAGATTTGCTACATGGAAACAGAAAGAAACCAGTCATACATACATACATGTAGGTGTGCATGTATGTATGTATGTATGTATGTATGTATGCACACATGTATGCATGTATGTATGCATGCTTGCATGCATGCATGCATGTATGTATGTATGTATGTATGTATGCATGTAGTTATGTATGTGTTTATATCTCCTTGTTTTGACATTGTGTGATGGTTATAAGAAAGCATCACCGTCACACAAGCAGTTACCTTCACTTGCAGTCTTCCACAAAAACATGCCTGACCTTAGGGAGATATTACATTGCATGGAAACAGGTGAAAGTTGGTGACAGGAAGGGCATCTGATTGTAGTAAGCCAGCCTCTGCAATTTCTCTCTGATTTATGCAAGCATAAAAGAAAAGCCATTAAAACAATGATGGTGATGATGATGGCAATATACACACTCCTATATTTATAATATCTATGAATTCTACTCTGGACTAAGTGTAGCCAATGTACACAAGCCTGAGTTCCTCAGATTCCAGATTTTATTAAATAAATATATGAACACTGACATACAGTCACACACACACACACATCTAGGTTGGTAAACTGTTGGTCCTCAAGCAACAATAACATCCTGTATGAATTACTGTCCCATTTTGTAGCAAATCCCCTCCAGGCTTTTACTTTTTATTTCCATTCAATTCAGTCCAATTCAATTTATTCGAATATCACAAAGTCTATTGTATTCTTACCTCCCATCCACTAATGCCTTGAGCAACAAGTTATCAGCATGGTCATTATTCTTCCAGACACTAATATAAATAAGAATTATACTTTCTACCATTTATTCATGGTACTGCCAGCAAAATTTAAATCATTATCCCTCACTGTTAGGAGTGTATATACTGGAATAATATCTTTGGTTCTTCATTTGGCTTGAGATGGCTGCAATAAATTGGATAACATGCAGTGTTTAACTCTTTGCCTGTACAAAGCATTTCCATAAGTTTGCTCTAAATGTCTGTGCTTGTTTACAGACTTTTAGTTAGTTCTTGTTTCACAGATTCTGAATAATTTAAAACTCTTTTTTCGGAAGTCCCAACTCATTGTGCTCATTGAGAAAACTGGAAATGTGTATCATATATGATGCATGAATGCCAAGGAATTGTGTCCTGTGTATTGCATGTGATACACAAGACAGGAAAATGGTTAAACAACTACAATTCGAAAGAGTTAAAAATTAGCGTGTATTTATTAATCAGGATATACATTATATCTACATACATAATCTACATTGTAAAGTGGTTGGCATTTGGAAGAGCATCCAGCTGTAAAAAAAAACCATGCCAAAGCAGACCTCATTAGAGCTGGTGCCACATAAAAAGCACACAGGCCACTTTGTGGAGTGGTTGACATTAGAAAGGGCATCCCACCATAAAAAAAATCATGCTAAATTAGACCTTGCTGGTGCTGGTACTATGTAACAAGCACTCAGTTCACTCTGAAAAGTGGTTGGTGTTAGGAAGGACATCCAATTGTAAAAAAAAGCATGCCAAAACAGACAGTGAGGCCTGATGCAGTCTTCTAGCTAGCCAGCTACTGTCAAACAGTTCAACCCATGCCAGCATGGAAAACAAGCATTAAATGATGAGGATGATGATCCTCCATATACACCCACTAATATATATCATCATTGTCATCTTTTCACATCTGCTTTACAAGAGGAATGTGTTGAATGGATCCTCATTTTTCAAATCATTTCTTTTGGGGACATGCTACTCCCATCGACCGGTGCTTGTACCCGTTACTTTGGACTGCTTTTTACAGCTACTGCCTTTTCTGTCACCAACCACTTTACGAGGTGTAGTGAGTGCATTTTCATGTGGCACAAATGTTAGAGAGTTAATATGTCCTCCATGAGATGAGGCTAAAGGGAGCTCATGACCCTACACTTTTTCTCCTCATTTGCCAACAATTTCACTGTGTGTACTAGGGGCAATTTTTGTGGTACTAACACTAGAGAAATTGTTTTACTTTCCAATCTTAAAGAGAGACTGCAGCAGGAGGGATTGAGTGGTGGGGCCTAGCATGGTTGCAGCACACACACACACACACACACACACACACACACACACATATGTGTGTGTGTGTGCGTGTCTTTGTGTCTGTGTTTGTCCCTGCCTCACAGCTTGACAACTGGTGTTGGTGTGTTTACATCCCCGTAACTTAGTAGTTTGGCAAAAATTAACTGATAGAATAAGTACTAGACTTAGAAAAATATAAAGTCCTGGGATCAATTTGCTCAACTGAAAACCCTTCAAGGCGAATACCCCAGCATGGCCACAGTCAAATGACTAAAATAAGAGAATAAAAGAAAGAATATATTCAGTATAACTCAGATAGAAAACTTGTAATGTGCATTTAAGAGCCCTCACATTGTTATTTAGCTACCACATGTTATCCTTATAGTAGGGTATATTCCAGAGCTGGATACACGTGGAACTCCTCTTCATTTAAGATCAATACAAGAATAATATAACACAAGGATGGAGGATAACAGGCTTTAATATTAGATTTATGTTATCCTCTATCCTTGTGTTATATTATCCTAATATATATACAGGGTGTGAAGGGTAAATTGTCGTCATTTTATATTTATTATTTCATGTATGCATATTGTTTGCTTTTGATTTTGTCGACTACAAAGTATAGTAGAGTCAGGTGAGCACTGTCTGTGAGACAAACAGCACTATGACGTAATTCACTTTGCTAGAAATTTGGTAACGACATGCTGTACAGCTTGGCATTCATGCTGCAAACTCCAATATGATCATTTCAGTGTGTTTGGGTGTCAATCTGAGGACATGTACCGAGAGTAATAAAAATCAAACACCCAGTCAACATCATGGTGCTTGGAGTGATCACTAGTGATGGCACTGCTATGCTTCCATTCATCTTCCCACACGGACTCAGACTCAACACAGAGGCCTACATCAAGTGCCAGGAGGAGGTAGTGCTGGAGGAGGTCAAGAGGATGGCTGCTGGAAGAACCTATGTCTGGCAACAGGATTCTGCACCATGCCACATAAGCAGGCGAACCCAGCCATGGCTGTCAGATAATTTCTGCAACCATATCACCCCTAAATTCTGACCACCTAACTCCCTCAGACTGCAACCCCCTTAATTATTATGTGTGGGGTGCAGTTTAGCAAGGGACCAACAAAACTCCTTGTAACACCGAGGATGAACTCAAGGCAAGGATTATGGCAGCATTCATCAACTTAAACAAGGAGATCATCCAGAGGAGTTGCAGGAGATTCTGAAGTCGTCTAGAGGCTGTGGTTGAAGTGATTTTATTGAATAAATTTACTCTTTAGTATTTGAAGATATTTTAATGTAATTTTGGTAAATATATCTGTTGAAATGGGATGTGAGTGTTATTTTTATTTTTGCATAATTTAGACAACAGTTTATTCACCACACCCTGTATATGTATGTGCGTAGATATACACACATGTATACACACACACACACACACACACACACACACACACACACACACACATACACACACACACACACACACACATACACACACACACACACACACACACACACACACACACACACACACACACACACACATACACACACACACACACACACACACACACACACACACACACACACACACACATACACACACACACACACACACACATACACACACACACACACACACACACACACACACACATACACACACACACACACACACACATACACACACACACACACACACACACACACACACACACACACACACACACACACTCACATATATATGTACACACATGGAGAGGCAATGACAGGAGACCGAAATCTTTGGAGATATGCTGTGATTGAGAAGACCCAGCAACTAAAGTGAGATCGCAGCCATGCATGTCCAGCCCAGTTAAGATACCCTTGATACATGAGGTGATATGATATGATTGAGAAGACCTGTTGAGTCAAGTAAAACAATATCATAGTCGTGGCCAGTGCCCCATGACTGGCTCCCATGCCAGTGGAAATTAAAAAGCACCATCTGAATGTGATCGATACCAGAACCTTCTGACTGGCACCCATGCCAGTGGCACATAAAAAGCTCCCACAACACTCTCAGAGTGGGTGGCGTTAGGAAGGGCATCCAGCTGTAGAATCATTGCTAGATCAGACTAGAGCCTGGTGCAGTCACCTCAGTCAAACCGTCCAACCCATGCCAGCATGGAAAATAGATGTTAAACGATGATGATATTGTTGATGATGATAATGATGTATAAGGGTTTAAAATATATCATAAAAAGGGTTGTATAACACATTCATATAATTAGAGCTCAGAATAGACCAGGTAACTAAAATGCAGCATCAAAAGAAAGGGAGAAGAGAGAAAAACAAATGATGGCTACAGGCAATGTATTAGTTGAACCAATGAAAATACAATAAAATAAAAGACAGACAGGTGGTTGTTAATGACATCAGACCATAAAATAGTTATACGGAAATGGTACGAATATAATTAAGTAGAAAAACAGGACAATTAAGACAGCAAGAGTTGTTGGTAGTTGTTCATAGATAGGGCGATGTACGGATGATACAGATTATTTTACTCAACAGGATGATAAAATATTACTTGTCTCACTGTTCAGTGAAAACAGGTTCAAAATGCAACCACAACTGTTGACTTTAATAAGTGAAGAATTAAGTTTTGTGGTACATAGAAAGTGTGTGTGTCTGTGTATGTATGTCCTTGAGTCAACTTCGTGTGCTAGTTGTAAACAAATATCACTACCATACAGTGTTGTTGATTTACGATCTGTGAAAACATGTCTTGCCACCATTTTGTCTGTGTCGGAAGATTTGGGAAAACTTTTATCTTACTTGAAAACAGGTGAGGGTTTGTCACAGGAAAGGCATCTAACAGCAGGAAAATCCTTATATATGAATCTCATATGGACCATGCATGCAAGGAAAAGTGGATATTTAAATGATGATCATATGCACACTCACTCACTCACTCACATTCACACACACACACACACACCTTCATGGGCACACACACATATTTATGGACTATTATTCATCAAATTTGATGAAGGGGATTCAGTTATATGGTCAGCTGATCTACCTATTCATTGAATTAGCATAAAGAAGTGGCTGAATATGCCACAGACATATATACTCCACACATAATTCTTTATCAGAACCAGTATGACAAAAGCTGTACTTCTGGGGTTACAGGTATAGTCCATTTGATAAGTTTCTGTAGAGTTTTCATCTACACAAGGTTATAGAAATATGATATATGACCAAGATACCATACAGTGGGAATCAAACCCAGAACCTTGTGGGCTTGCAGTTGCAAAGCAACATTCTGACCATGCTTTACACACGCACACACGTGTATGTATGTGTGTTTGTGTGTGTGTGTGTATGAATATATGTGTGTGTTTGCATGTACATATATTCTTTATAGCATATCAAGGAAATTACTACTTCAAAGAACGTTTTCTCAAAAAAAAAAAAATTAGATTTGTGCAGGAAAGAAAGAAATGATGTTGAAATAACAACAACAACAATCTCCTGCAGGAATTTTAATTCTGATAATGAGTGAAAAAGTAGAATTAGATAAATAATTACTGTAAAACCAAAAAAGAAAATACTAACAATAAAAATTTAAAAAAAACAAGCAACAATGGAAAGTTTACAAAAAAAAACAACAAAACAAAATACCAGAACAAATTTGTTAATTATTTCTCACTTAAAAGTTCATTCAAATATACACATATATATCTTGTGCTTTTTTTTTTTTTCACTCAAATCTTTAATTATTTAGTTTTTTAATTTTTAACTCATTATTTTTTAGAAATTTTCTTTTTCCTTTGTTTGTTTGTTTGTTTTTACCTTGGTATGAAAGTGGAAGGTGGTTAGTTCCAACAAAAATGCGGAAGTGTCAGTAGTAAAGACATTAAGGTTATCATTAAGATATATTGAACATTTGCTGCATTTGAAGAAGCATTATTGAATAGATTAAACATTATCATTATCTTTATTCTTCTCACAATTATCCGTGTTGTGATAATTACAGCTAATGGTGTTATTGTTGTGACCACTTTTGTTCCTGTTCTGTTTATATATGTTCTCTGCTTTTGCGATTATAGAATACAAAATATTGGTAGACATGAGCTTTAATAAATAAAGTCTGAGTCTGTTTATCTACTTTAAAACTGTCTATTTTAAATTTGTTTGGCAAGAATTTTGATCTGAAGTTGTGTTGAAAACAATGTTGTTATATAGTTACTCTCAGTCATATTTAACATGTCTGTGTACATTTGGACAACATTTGAATATAGAAAGAGAATATACTGGGCAAGTTGTCTCCAGAGAAGAAGGTTTCCTTATAGACAATATGAGTATAAACATGCCACTAGGCCATGAATGATGTCACTGGATCATAGAATGCATACATTTCTGCATCATTGCACTTCATCAGTTATGCATACCAAGCCATCATTCATGGCCACAAAAGTTAGTCACACACTTATCATTTGTTGTTTGTTTATATTTCACTTCCTTTTTTATAAGAAACACTTAACGTTTCAGTCCCCAGCAAAATATTTTTCCCTACACTGATACTGTGTAAAATATTCTAGGCAGGAATATAAACATCAACTGCTTTTGAAAAAAGGGAGTAATATATAGACAAACAATAACTGGTGAATATCCCTATGAGCTTTATTAAATATAGCTCATTCCAAATATAACAATAGTTAAAAAATTATTACATTTCTTGCAATATTTTAAATAATTTTCATGTTGTTTTTATTCATTAAATATCTCCAAACATTACATTTATTAGATTTTTGCAGTCACTTTTGATTTAAATATGTATTATATTTTTTACATTATGCTTGTTTTTGTCATTAGACTGCAGCCATGCTGGGGCACTCCTTGAAAGATTTTAATTTAAATGAATTAATCTGAGTACTTATTCTATCATTCTCTTTTGCTGATCTGCTGTGTTATGGGAACACAAACACACCAACACTGGTTATCAAGCAGTGGAGAGGGACAAGCACAGACATAAAACACACACACACACACACATATGCACATACATATACAATGAGCTCCTTTCAGTTTTCGTCTACCAAATCCACTCACAAGTCTTTTGTCAGCCTGAGGCCATATAGAAGATACTTTCCCAAGGTGCCACACAGTGGGACTGATCCCAGAACCATGTGGTTGAGAAGCAAGCTTCTAATCACACTGACATGCCTACACCTATGTTTATTTTTCATAGGTGCAGTTTGGCCATGAGGTCTTTGGTTTGATCCCATTAAGTGACACGTTGGTAAATATCATTTTGTATCACCACCAGACCTTTTAAGTGAAGTTAGATGGATACAAACTGTACAGAAATCTGTCGGGTGGATTATACTCACAATGCGAAAGATACAGTCTTGTTAGACATTGTGTCATGCTGATTCTACCTATGAATTATATTAAAGTTCATATGCCTGTGGAACACTCAGCCACTTACATGTTAATTCAACAGCAGGTAATTCAGTTGATCAAACAGCTGATTCCGCCCCGTGTCAAAAAAGGAGGATCCATCACCACCATTACTCGTTTGATGTATGACTGTATTCTATAGTCTTTACTTCTCTTGTGTAAGTTCTTAGTATGATTATGTTTCTGGAGATATTTTGGCTGATGCAGGAATCAATGAACCAAACACTGATTTAGCTACCATATACATGTGATGTTTATTATTATAATTTGGTTAAATTCCTCTCAGGAAAGAAAACGAAACATTATTTGAAATATTTGCATCAATTTACATTAGTTAGATAATTAGTGGTTTGAGAATTTTGCAACATTCTTGATACACATCTTCCATTCCTCCTTATTATTCACACCATTTTTAAGTTCTTGGACAAGTGGATCCAGTATCTTCTAGCAATTGATCAATGTAGATTTCTGTTGGTCTACTTCAGTGGTTCTCAACCATTTTTTACCTTATGGGCTCCTTTGATTCCTATTTTACTTGGTTGAACCCTCATAGACATTTGATATTTAAAAAAAATCCTACTATATTTTTATAATTAAATAGTAGGAATTATGAGATAAAAACTGTGAAAATATTTGATGTATTGAGGAAGTATAACCAATTTGTTGCACATAAACTTTAACAACAAAATCTTATGTGGACTCCCAAGGGCAATATGGACCCTGATTGAGGACCTCTGTTTACTATGAGATGGTTGCCACAGAAGAACTTCCACTCTGCCAGTAGTAACCAATAAATCTCAGCCAGCACTTTTTCATACAGTCTCTCTGATATATGGACTGTCTTGGTGTAAGTCTTTTATCAGTCATGTGTTGACACCATGAGATATTTAGTACAGCACAGATAATTCTGGTGTATAAGCTGTGAAGAGTTTACTTGACAGTAGTTTTCTTCATTGTTTACAGTAATTTAGTAAAATTAGCTAATTTATGATAGATAACATTAAGTATTAGAATATGTTGACTCATGATTACTTAACTGAAGTAATATATTTGTCAAATAGACTTTACTTAGTATTCACTTGACAGTCATAAAATTTAGTGCTGCAAATTATGTTTTCCATGTTCATTTATCTGATCTATAATATTTTGTTGACTCTACTTCAATGAGCAGTTTTTATTTATTTATCTACTTATTATTTTTATATTTCACTTAGAAATACAGTTGATTTTATTTTCATTTACTGAAACTATTTAAATATATTCATTAGACCTTTTTTTTTCTTACATATTCACTTAATTCCAATAAAGTTTGATAGAGTAAACAGTAATTCTATATATATTAAAACTAACACAATGAAAATATGTTCCCCAGACTAAAATTAAAAGATAATGCAGTCATTGTTGCTTTAATACATTAAAATTACTGTGAATCTGATTGGATGAAATCTAGTAATTTTGACAAAGCCACATGTAACCTAAACACTTTCTCTAAAGAAACAACAACATTAATTTGCTGTTTATTATCCAAATAGTGTGGAAATCTGATAGACAAGCTGCAATAATGAAATTCAAAGTCGCACACAAACCACTCTGAATTAAAAACAGTGAAGCCAGCACTTTTTCTCCTTCAACCTTTCCAACACAGCCTTTTATCTTTCATTTGCTTTGGTCATTGGACTGTGGCCATGACAGGACACTGCCTCATTGAAGGGTTTTAGTCAAACAAAGTGATCCCAGTATTTATGCTTATTTTGTTTTATAAAGACTGGTACTTATTTTACCAGTCTCATTTGCAGAAACTACCAAGTAAACAATCTAACACCATCTGTCAAGCGGTGACAGGAATGGGGTAAAGGAAACATGGACACACATGGATAGACATCATCATGGATAAACACACATGGATGTTATCATGGATAGACATCATCATAATCATCATCATCATCATTCAGCATTCATTTTCCATGCTGGCATAAGTTGGATGGTTTGACTGAAACCTGGTAAAGAGGGGAGCTGCACGAAGTTCCAATCTGATTTGGCATGGTTTCTACAGCTGGAGGCTCTTCCCAGTGCCATATCTATCTATCTATCTATCTATCTATCTATCTATCTATCTATCTATCTATATATATATATATATATATATATATATATACACACGCACACACATACACAAAATGGCTCCCACAAAGTTTTTGTCTCCCAAATTTACTAAAAAAACATTGGATGGCCTGGGTTTATATGAGAAAACACTTGACTAAAGTGTCACACAGTGGGACTGAACTCAAAACGAAATGGTTGCAAAGTAAGCTTCTTAACTACACACACATGTAGAATCAATATGACACAATGTGTGACAAGGCTGCTCGTTTTGCATTACTAGGTTTCTTATAAGGTAACAAATTATCCATAAGCAGTATTTATTGACTTATAGGTCTTAAGCTCAAATCTACTGCATATTATTTTGTTGTGTATTTGAGTGTCTAACTAATATGTACAATATGTTCTAGGTTCCCTGAGGTTGTTGCATGTGTTAGATTTGTGTTGTAATCAATGAAAATGTATTTGTTATCCACCTAACACATTGAAATCAAAGCACCAGCGTTTCTTTGCAAATTGCTTGAGATGTCTAGATACAGATTCCAGTTTATATATTTACATATAAGTCTAGGTGTGGTTTGTGAAGCACAGGCATAGCTGTGTGATTGAGAAGCTTGGCTTGCCAACCATTAGATCTTGGGTTCAATTCAGTCTGCTTTGCAGTAAGCATCTTGAGCAAGTATCTTCTAGGTTCAACAAAGTTTTGTAAGTGGATTTGGTTGATAGAAACTGGAAGAAACCCATCATGTGTGTGTGTGTGTGGGAAGGGTGTATGTACATTTGTCTTGACACTATGTGATATTTGTAAATGAGCATCACCATCACACAAGCAATGCTATTTACCTCCAATTTTCTATGAAAATCACGTCTAGTCATGGAGAAATATTGACCTCACCTTTTGACACAAGACCAGCAATTTCAGCAGATGAAAGGCAAAGTCAACTTCAATGGAATTTGAACTCAGAACATAAATGTGGATGAAATGCCACTAGCTGTTTTGCCTGATGTGCTAACGATTCTGCCAGCTTGCTGCCTTAAACCATGGAGAAATATTACCTTGCTTAGAAACAGGTGAGGATTGGTGACATGAAGGGCATCAACCGATAAGCAAGCTGCTTCAATAAATTCTTTCTGATCCATGCAAGCGTGGAAAAGCAGACATTAATTAAAACAACGATGATGAGGATGATGAGGATGGTGATGATGGTTTAGTATCTATTAACTACTCTTCCCTGCTGATAGATAAATTCTTATAACCAACCTTCCTCCAGTTGCTGGCTGAATCATTAACTGTGACATATGTGTAAAGGCTTGTAAAGATGAACTTAGCAGTATGGACCTGGATATATATATCAACTTTTTTAATATCGAAAGAATAAAGCCAAACTATGAATTAGTTGTCCAAACACTTCGTTGATGATTTTAATGTTAGAGTTTGATACAGAACCTGCATTTACTGTGCCTTAAAGATATAATATCACAACTGCTGCAATCATGAAACCATAATAAACAAGTTTGTTCTGTTTTAAAGTTTTATAACCACGCAGATGAGAAAGGAAATGGAAACTTGTAGAAGTCTAACAATAGAGCCAATGGGAAATGAGTTTGGTTAGGAGGTTGACTAATCAATCTTACACGCAAACTAAACTGAAAAACATTAGAGAGTTAGAGGTTTCTGTCAAAAATCCAATTAAGCTCGAAGAAATTGTCATCTCAACCAAGGTTAAAGGAAGAGAGACAGACAGACAGACTGAAACAAAGATAAAGAGAGACAAACAGAGATAGAGAGAAAGAGAGAGACGAAGAAAACAAAGGAATGAGAAGGAAGGTAGAGAAGAGACCGATATGGTAGAAGAGGATGACATGTAGTGGGTATTGTGTATGTGAGTGAAATTAAACAAATGATGCTATATTTCCAAACAAAGAAGATTCTTAAACATTGTTTTCCATTCTTAATGCCATCTAAAAGCAAGGACATAAATTGAATTCAATAGATTATATGTTTCTTACATGGACTTGACAAAAAAATTGTAATAATTATTGTCTGATGCATGGCAGTTTAACCCTTTAAAATTCAGATTTCTCTGTCGCATGTAGCTCTGAGATTTCAATGATATGGTTGTATATTTTTAGAATAATATTGTGGCATAAGTGTGAAAGGCCAGATCTGGCCAGTTTGAAAATATAGACAGGTAGATTATTTTGGCCAATTGAAACTGGTTTAAATGCCAAAGGATTAAGAGAATAGGTAGGGCAATATTAGAATGGTTGATTAGGTGTTTAAAATTTGAATCATATACTCAGGTTAATTTTATCTTCCTTTAGGAAATGATAAAATAATTACCAATCAAATACTGGATTTGTTTTCATCAAACTTGTGTTTTCGTGCATTATATTTAAGGGTCTGAAATGAGTAATTTTATTTATTTTGTTATGATGTTTTAGTGTAGTCGTGGACTTATTGTATATTCATTCACCAACTGTTCAAATCACCAACACGTAATCCATGATATTTCTTTTAATAGCTTCTGCTATCTCCAATACGCATGCATATGGCAAGATACTTGTACCTGTCCATCTATCATACCATAGCCTCTTAATGACGGGCATAAAGGCTTTTTTTCTCCTCTGTCTTGCAAGTAACTTGGCAACCTCCATGCATGCTGGTGCTAAAAAAAAAGCATCTAGTACCTTCTGTAAACTGTTTGGTGCTATGAGGGTTCATTCAGCCATTGAAATCATGCCAAAGCAGACATTTAAGCTCAGTAGAATCCTCCGGCTCACTGGATCCTGTCAAACCATCCAATCTATGTCAGCATGGAAGAGGGATGTTAATTAATGATGATGATAGTGAATTATATTTGTGTGCAGAACTGACCACTGGCTAAATGACCATGCGTAGAATTATATGTATTACACATATGCACAATGTGACACTTGCTGTAGATTTGCAACTTAAAACTTGATATCCAATAACTCAATAACATGTAATATCTACTTAGGTATTGAATTTCATTTCATCTGAGAAGTTCTGTTATTTTCTGACATGGAAGGAAATGATTGGCAAGCTCTGCAAAGTGATTCTCATGAAGCAATGATAGTATGCTTAAGAGGGTAAGTGGCAGATTTACTCAGCCCAAATTCCATAGTTTCAATTTTGATACCACATTCATTTATTTAGTTATGTAGACTTACTAAGTAGAAAATGAAAGGTCTTCATAACCTTGCACGGTGCAGAGTATGCTGGGTGCTATTTTTAGTGGCACTAGCACCAGACAGATAGTCATATCCTCAGCATATCGAAAGAGATCTGACAACATCACTTCTGTGTCTCCTACTTGTCAGCCTCTTTACAAAGTGAGAGGCATGAAAGATTGAGGCATGAATGATAATGTTAAGAGGGATGTGTGATATGACATTGAGTGAATGGGCATTTAGTTATTTTGTGACAGGTTTTAAATTTAGGGTAAACACAAACACTTGCATACAGAGGCACTGCTGTACTTCATCTCTGATTGCAGAGTTCATGTCTCATCAGCTCTGTAGGTGTTTTGATTCCTTCCTTCATGACACCAGACCTGCCTGGGTCTACCCACTGATGTAGAGCAACACAATTACCATGCAGCAGCACAATCTTTGATGGAAGCAACATGACAAAAGGGATAGAATGATTACAAAAGGCAATGTGACCTTGGAAATGGATCAATGTCATAGACTTTAGATATATGGGATAAATAACAAATTTGATTACTGACAGAATGAAAATAGGTTGAAGACAGATCTTACAGAAGGTGAGAAGGAGTGAAGGCTGAGTGTACTGGTTAGAATAGGTTCAGTGAAGACAATAGTTTTGATAAAAACATATATATATATATATATATATATATTTATATATATATATATATATATATATATATATATATATACACATACATATATATACAGGGCGTGGTGAATATATTGTCATCTAAATTATGCAAAAATGAAAATAACACTGACATCTCATTTTAACAGATATATTTACCAAAATTACGTAAAAAATCTTGAAATATTAAAGAGTAAATTTATTCAACAAAATCGCCATTGGCTTCAACTATGGCCTCCAGACGACTTCAGAATCTCTTGTAACTCTTCTGGACAGTCTTCTTGTTTAAGTTAGTGAATGCTACCATAATCCTTGCCTTCAGTTCATCTTTGGTGTTACAAGGAGTTTTGTTGATCTCTTGCCCGACTGTGCCCCACACATGATAATGAAGTGGGATGCAGTTTGGGGGAGTTAGGTGGCCAGATGTTAGGGGTGATGTGGTCTGACAGCCATGAATGGGTTTTCCTGCTTGTGTGGCATGGTGCAGAGTCCTGTTGCCAGACATAAGTCCTTCCCAATATAGTCCATCCAACCCTTTCAAGCATGGGAAAGTGGACATTAAAATGATGATGATGGTGATGGTGATGATGATGGTGATGATGATGATGTTGTTGTATAAATAAGTAAGAATCCGGTACAAATCAAAGTGGCATGATATAACTAACTTAGATCTTCAGAGAGCCAAAAACATTGCTCAATGACATACAAGATGATTTGAATGGTAAAAAGCATGAATAATGTTGTTTATTTAACAGCGTATTAGGTTTGTCAGTTTAACATGACTTCAAAAATCAATAGAAACAGCAAATTGATCAACATGATAAAGGTTCAGAATGCAATGATTCTGGATTTTCAAGTTAAGTTGATTAGTGAATACTTATTTAAAACATGTTTATTTATTGAAAATCAGAATTAAAAAACACTGAACAATTTAACTCATTAAGAAATTTTATTTGCTTTGAATGTGTGATTTATTTTACTCTTCTTTTTTATAATTCTGAAAAGAAAAAAAGCATACAGGAAAATATACACAAAGATATTTGCTGCTTTGAAGAGGACATTTTTATTTTTTGTGTACACACACACACACACACACAGACAGACACACGTACGCACACATACACACACGCACGCACTTATGTTTATATGTACTTATAAATATATATCCGTTGATATAAGCGTATATATAAGCGTATATATATGTGTGTGTGTATATATATATTTATAAATATATAGACAGATAGATTGATTGATATAGATATTTGTGCATGTGTGAGAGACTAGGAGTATAGATACGTATATATATTTGTGTATATTTACACATGTACATATATATATATATATATATATATATATATATATATATATATATACATACATACATGCATAACACACAGTTACCTAGCCATCCATCCATATATACACAAGACAAGTAAGAAGATGAAGAGTCAATGCAGCACAAGATTAATACTCCTTACAAATATGCTAGTGACTTACAAGGTGGTATCAAAAATTTCCCAGACTAGTTCTGTAGTGCATCAACAGATGGCAGCACAAGGTTGTATGTGCAGTGAGAGCTCGTAGTGACCTTCATGAGGCAGTGTGCTGTGTTTACTTAACAAGTGGTGAAATTTGTGTTTTTGTGATCAGGTATATACTGTAGTCTGTGATTTTGTCATGGACAGGAAGTTGGAACAAAAAGTCAACGTGAAATTTTGCATTAAACTTGGGAAGTCTGCTCCAAAGACACTGAGTATGCTTCAGTAAGCTTACAGTGATGAGGCACTGGGCCATACACAATGTTTTAAGTGGCACAGCCACTTCAAATGCGGAAGAACAAAAGATAATGAGTGATCTGGAAGACCTGGCACGAGTGTCACCCCTGGAAATGTGAAGGAAATTGTATCCAGCACTGAGGATGGGCATAAATAGCCTGAAACCAGGTTGGTCTGTTGGTCCTGTCACTGGAAGGTAGTAGGGGTTCACTTCCTTGCTTGCAATATATTGGATGCAGGATGCATTGTTAACCAACTAAAGGAACGGTCCTTTTGGATTTAAAAAATCATAGTAACATCCATTCGTATAAAACAGCCATGATGAAGTAGTGACAAACATTACTTGCCAGTTCAGTTACTGCCTTCCTCTCTTGGAGAGATTTCATAACTAGCTGCTTTGCTTGTATATATATATATATATATGCGTGTGTGTTTATGTATTTCGTAGGAGTGGCTGTGTGGTAAGTAGCTTGCTTACCAACCACATGGTTCCAGGTTCAGTCCCATTGCATGGCACCTTGGGCAAGTGTCTTCTACTATAGCCTCGGGCCGACTAAAGCCTTGTGAGTGGATTTGGTAGACGGAAACTGAAAGAAGCCCGTCGTATATATGTATATATATGTGTGTGTATATGTTTGTGTGTCTGTGTTTGTCCCTCCAACATCGCTTGACAACCGATGCTGGTGTGTTTACGTCCACATAACTTAGCGGTTCGGCAAAGAGACTGATAGAATAAGTACTAGGCTTACAAAGAATAAGTCCTGGGGTCGATTTGCTCGACTAAAGGCGGTGCTCCAGCATGGCCACTGTCAAATGACTGAAACAAGTAAAAGAGTAAAAGAGCATATGTATATTTAAGCTTATCTCTATAGATTTTCTATTGAATTCAGAGCCTGTACTGAAAGTTACAATGCTTCGTAACTTATATTTATTCAAGAGGAAATCTGTAGAGATAAACTTAAAAATAGAAAAATTGCACTGCCAACACAAAAATAACATACAATATTGACTTGTCAACCTTTAATATACTCGGTTGTATATTACAGTTTCAAAATGAAATACTGTCTCCTTGCTAGCAATTAATATGTATACATATATATGTGTATGTATTTGTCCCTAGCACTACTGGTTGACAAATGGTGGTTATTCTTTTTGTTATGTCCCTGAAACTTAACAGTCCAGCATTAAGAGACCAATGCTGACATTGTTTTGTTTGACTAAACTCTTCAAGGTGGTGGTACCCCAGCATGATGGCCACAGTCCAATGGCTGAAACATGTAAAAGACAGAAAATAAGTTCTAAAGAAATGTTTCAGTCATGCAAGTAGTATCCTTCATTCTAAATCTGTGAAAACATGTCTAGTCACAGTGAAATACCATCTTACTTAGAAACAGGGGAGGGTTAGTGACAGGGAAGGCATCTGGCTGTAGAATATATACCTCAACAATTTCTGACTCACCCATGTGAAGGTGGAAATTACAACGATGATGATATGTATGTATGTGTGTGTGTGTGTGTGTGTGTGTGTGTGTGTGTGTGTGTGTGTGTGTGTGTATGTATGTGGCTGTGTAGAAAAAAGCTTGCTTCCCAACCTTGGGCAAGTGTCTTCTACTGTAGCCTTGGGCTGACCAAAACACTCTGAGTGGATTTGGTAGATGGAAACTGAAAGCAGCCTGTCATATATATATGTTTGTGTGTGTGTTTGTCTTCCCATCATTGCTTGACAACCGATATTGGTGTGTTTACATCCTCATAACTTAGCGGTTCAGCAAAAGAGGCCGATAGGATAAGTACAAGGCTTATAAAGAATAAGTCTGGGGTCAATTTGTTCCACTAAAGGTAGTGCTCTAGCATGACCACTGACTAATGATTGAAACAGGTAAAAGAATATATATATGTGTGTGTATATATATATATATATATATATATATATATATATATATGTATATATAATAATAATAATAATATATTAGGGATAAAAATCCAAATTTACAGCTAAAAACTCAGTTAAATTCAATTTATTAAAAATTAAAATTAAATTAAGTTTCATAGTATGAAATATATATATATATATATGTATAGTTTTAGGGAAAAGAACCAAGGGTCATGAACTCATCGATGAAAATCCACTGTCACATATAGAAAAATTAATAAGTAAAAGCACAATAAATAAGTATAATATAATACAAAGTAAATATCATAAGATAATAATAATAATAATAATAATAATAATATATATACCTTTTATTCTTTTACACATTTCAGTCATTTGACACCAGCCATACTGGAGCACAACTTTAAAGGGTTTTAGTTGAAGAAATTGACCCCATTCTATCAGTCTCCCTTGCCGAATCACCAAGCTATGAGGACACAAACACACCAAAACCAGCTGTCAAATGATGGCAGGGACACAACCCCCCTCCACACACACACTCATGCACAAATGTATATACATATATATATGTACATATACAGATATATATATATTATATATATATACACACACACATACACACATATATATATATATATATATATATATATATATATATATATATATACACGATGGGCTTCTTTCAGTTTCTCTCTACCCAATCGACTATTGTGTGTCTGTGTGAGTGTGTGTGTTTGTGTGTTTACATCACTGTATCTATCCCAAGAAGGAACAAAAATTTGTAACTGAATTTGTTAGGCAAAATCTGAAAGAAGTCCATCAAATATATATGTATGTAAGCATATATGTTTTTACATATGTATGTATTTATGTATGTACGAGTGTGTTTGTCTTTTCATTGCATATCACAAGTTAGTTGTAAACAACCAGCATTGTCATAAAAGCATTGTGGTTTTATTTGTAATCATCCATGATGAAAAGTGTTTGGCCATTCTGTTGTTAGTGTTCGAAGGATTACAGGAAATATTTTCTGAATTGGAAACAGGTAAGAGTTGGCAACAACAAGAGCAGCCAGCTGTAGAAAATCTGCTACAACGAATCTTTTTCAGACTTATGCAAGCATGGAAAGGGGGACATTAAAATGATGATGATGCTGATATATGTAATATTTTATTCTCTGGTGCTTGATATTTCTCACTTTTCTTTTGTGGTTTTCCTGGATGTTTTTCTGAAAAATTATGTTAGGCCTTCTGGAAGTGATGGATTTATGCATGTGGCAGTCAAAATTCCAAGAGAATTTTCAATCTTGTTTTCCATTTTGGTCACTGTATCCCATCTGACTTTATCCTTCACAGAATAATTCTCCATTCAATCATTTTTACTTTGCACAGCCGACTGCCAAAACCATCAATACAATGTTATGCTATTCTTAACAAATATTCCCAACAACTATATTTTTTTTTTATATCCAGGCAGCAGATGAGGAACTTTACATTTTTATTGTTGTTTAGCCTGCACAAGTCCTTCATTTCCACTTTCCCTTGGTTTTATTTTAGTGTCTTGCTTCTATGATTTATTTTAATTTTAATTTTTATGCCCCTACACTGTAAATTCAAGGTCTTGTACCAAGGTAAGAAATCATTGTCATTGTTATCATCATTATCATTATTATTATTACTATTATTACCATCATTATCATCATTATTATTATTAGTAGTATTAGTATTATTATTATTATTATAATTAAGGTGGCGAGCTGGCAGAGTTGGTATAATCATATAGCCCATCCCTCCTAAAAGATTTCGGGCTTTGTGCCTATAGTAGGTAGAAAGGATTACTATTATTATTATCATCATCATCGTCATTATTATTATTATTATTATTATTATTATTATTATTATTAAGGTGGTGAGCTGACAGAATTGCTAGCATGCAGGGCAAAATGCTTAGCGGTATTTCGCTTGTCGCTACTTTCTGAGTTCAAATTCCGCCAGTATCGACTTTGCCTTTCATCCTTTCGGGGTTGATAAATAAGTACCAGCTGAGCACTGGAGTCAATGTAATCAACTATACCCCTCCCCCAAATTTCAGGCCTTGTGCCTTTAGTAGAAAGGAATATTATTATTATTATTATTATTATTATTATTATTATTATAATTATTATTATTATTATTATTATTATTATTGTTATTATTCTTATTATTATTATAGCCTTGAGCTGGCAGAATCATTTAGCAAGTCAGATAAAAGTTTAGTGATTTTACTTCTGGCTGTTTATGTTCTTTCAATGCAGAACATAATTCTGCTGAGGTCAACTTTGGGTTTCATTTTTGCAAATTCAGTAAAAATCAAGTACCAGTGAAGTTACTGGGGTCAATGTAATTGACTAAAATCCACCTCTAAGATTGCTAGACTTTTGCTAAAATTTGCAGCAATTATTGATATAACTATTATATGTCCTATCAGTTAGCAGGGATATTTTCTTGAGGTTAGGTGAAAACAATTCTCCTCAGATCTCAAGAATCTTTCTTACACTTCTTGCAGAATGCAGGATTGTACTTTTCTACAGGCCAATAGTATGAGTCACAATTCTACTATCCCTCAGCCTCTCAAGTAGAAGTTTGGGTGTTTATACCAAGTGGTCAACATTTCTTCTTCTTCTTCTTCTTCTTCTTCTTCCAGTCAAGTACTGGGTTCGATGTTATCAACTCGTCCTCTTCCACCAAATTTCAGTCCTTGTACCAATAGTAGAAAAGATTATTATTATTATTATTATTATTATTATTATTATTATTATTAAGGTGGCGAGCTTAGCAGAATTGTTAGCACGCCGGGCAAAATGCTTAACCTCATTTCATCTGTCTTTATGTTCTGAGTTCAAATTCCACCGAGGTCAACCTTTCATCCCTTCTGGGTCAATAAAAAGAGTACCAGTTAAGTACTGGGGTCAATGTAATCACCTATCACCTCACCCAGAATTTCAGGCCTTGTGCCTATAGTACAAAGGATTATTATTAGTATTAAAAATGTCGGGCTGACAAAATCATCAGCACACTGAACAAAATGCTTTGCTGCACTTCATTCATTTTTACATCCTAAGTTCAAATTTGCTTGTCGTCCTTTCAGGGTCAATAAAATAAGTGCCAGTCAAGCACTGGGGACCAATGTAATCAACTATCCCCTTCCTCACAAATTCCAGGCCTTGTGCCTTTAGTAGAAACCATTACTATCATTATTAGGTTACCTGATGAGTAGAATCCTTAGTATGTCAGGAAAAAAATGTCTTGCAATATCTCTTCCAGCTTTTTACTTGTGGAGTTCGAATCCCTCAGAGGTCAACTTTGTTCTGAATTTTTTTAAGATTAATAAAAAGTGTACCTGACAAGTACAGAGATCAATGTTATCAACTAACCCTTTCACCTCAGAAATGCAGTTCTTGTATCTGTATTAGAAATTATTATTATTATTATTATTATTATTATTATTATTATTATTATTATTATTATTATTGTTATTATTACTATTATTATAATTATTGTTGTTATTATTATTATGGATACACAGTATCCAGTATCATGATGTTGATTGAAGATATCAGGGGTTTGCACTGTCTGTCAAGTCACAAGGACTTCAGATGGATAGTACTTGATGCAATATGTGTGCAATTCCAAGTAATGCCAATTTTTGCAAAACACTTAGATTGTAAGGTATTTCTAAAGTTTCCAGATATTTCTTCAGGTTGGGTGGTATTGAGTCCAATTGTCTAATAACAGTAGGGACAGCATTTATGCTCTCGTCGCTGCCACATCTTGGTGATCTCAGTTCTCAGGTCTCCATATTTATCAATCTTCTCTCTTTTTTTTCATGATAATATGTTGATCTCCTGGGTACTGCCACGTCGATTATTAGGCACTCTTGTTTGCCCCTCCTAAAGGTTACTATATCTGTCCTTCGGTGCTCTATGTATTATTATTATTATTATTATTAAAGTACCAGAGTGGGAAACTTGTAGAATGTAATTATATTTCTTTATAGTTCCACTTCAAAACTGTTATATATGTAGGTCAAGGATATTGAGTACCCTTTTCTCCCATAATGCATAGCCTTTCCTTTAGATAAATATCATTAGTAGTAGTAGTAGTGGTGGTGATAGTGGTGGTTGTAGTTGTAGGGGAGTGGGCTGGTAAAAAGAGTATATTATTGCTCTAGCACCAAATGCTTTGCAGTATTTGGTAGCATTTCTTTGCATTCATAGTCCAAACCCTAACAAAACTGGCTTAGCTTTCATCCTTCCATTATCAATAAAATAAACAACATGCATGTATTATACTTCTCTGATCGACATGTGTGACCCTTGTACAAGAGTTTGAAGTCATTATGATACTTGTTAATTTTGTTGTTGTTACTGTTGTTTCCAATTTTAGTTTTTTTCTTATGTGATCTAAAATGTTTAACCAAAATTTGACTTTTTTTTTTATTCCTTTGCAGAAGATCTTCTTTACATGGTTCCACAAACATATCCTCCTCCTCTGTTTGTGACAACTGTTTTAAGAGCAATCATTCACAAATGCAAACACATACACACACAACACACATTCATTCATTCATACATCCATTCATGTGTTTGTTTATGTATGTTTGTTTGTCATCTTTTTTTTTCTTTTGAAGTCTCCTACTCAGAAAATATCTACAACATAAAAAAATGTTTATTCCTTCAGATATATTTCCATTATGGAAGAATATTACTGTAAACTATGTGTTTACACGGTAACAACAACAACAACAACAGTAATAATGTTTTTCAGATGCTATATATACAGATCAGACACAATCCAAATAAATGGAAAAATTATTAGGAGTGACAGTCTCTATATTTAGACCACTATTAGATGTCAGATGTAAACAAATTAGGTTGCATATAGATGGGCCCTGAGAAGGAAAAAATGAATGTTCCAGGCAAAACTGTGTGTTTATGAAATCACAACCCAACACATACTTTGGTAGTGCACATTTTCTAATCAGTCCATGGCAATTCAGGCTGTCTTTAGATCATGTACCAATTCTAGAAATATATCATCCTTGTCTTCATTTAACATCCCATCTTCCTTGCTGGTATAAGTTGGCTGGTTCAACAGGAACCAACAAGCCAAGGGGTTGCACCATGTTTCAGCATCTGCTTTGGCATGATTTTCACAGCTAGATGCCCTTCCTAACACCAACCACTTTACAGAATGTATTAGATCCTTTTTTTTTTTGTGGCACCAACACTAGTGAAGTCACTAAGTAACTTGCAAGACAAGATCCCCTCAGCTGAGTGGTGTATAGCATTGAAGGATGTGACAGTATGGTAGAGGGACAGGACCAGATGTCTAGCTCTAGCTCACAAGGTGAACACATGGCTTCCTCTAATGGAGAGCAGGTGTGGGCTTAATGTATTCTAAAATCTATTTGATAAATGTTGAACAATATTAAATAAAAGAAGAGAAGTTAGAGAAAGGATATGGATTTATATGAAACAGATAATCAGTGGTTTGGGAAGAGTTAGTTATAAAACATCAGAAAGAATATGTTTGACATAAGGGAATTAAAGTTGATGAACTGAGAGAATGGTTAGTGCATCAGAAAATGCTTAGCAGCATTTCATCCAGCACTTTACAGCCTGAGCTCAAATCCTTCCGATGTTGACTTTGTCTCTCATCCCTTCAAGGTTGATAAAATAAAGTACCAGTCAGGTACTGGAGTCAGTGTAACTGACTTGCCCACCTCCTCTCAAAATTGCTGATTTTTAGGCCCTACAAGGGACTGGCATCCTGTTCAGGGGAATGTCATGATCTTGGTCACCTGTATACTATGGAAACTGGGTAACTAACCTTGAGTCTTATAGCTCATTAAAGAAAATGGAGAGCAGGAAGAAGGACAAAGATGAGAGAATGATATATATCATATTAGTTATTATTTTATAATCTAGCTACTCACTATGCCAGCTAGAGCAACACTTTTTCATAAATTTGTGCTATTTTTCTAGTGTCAAAAGATATTCTTACCATGGGACATCCTTTGTATGATAAACCATTTCTTATTTCACTTACTATAATGTAGAGCTAGTTTCTGTTACCAACAGAGAAATAATTTCTGGAATATGCTATCATTTGATGGTTGGCTGGAAAATATTCTTTTTAATTTTTCTACATTGTAAATTTTTGATTCAAAAAACTTTTAATTCTATTTTTTTATTCTAAAACACTCAGCTGTTTTGATGTATCTTGTATCAGCAAGTATTCTTGCAGTTGAATGCCTTCCAAACATAGCTCTTATCTATTTTTGAAACCTATTTTCAAATTTAGGCATATTAAGACAAATAAGTAAAGCAAATAGCTAGCTGCACAGAGACATTAACACAATTACTGCTACAAAGTTTGAAAATCATAAATGTTTGGTTTATTCGTCTAGCACATTGACTTCATAGACAAATTGTAATCTTAAGTCTTGACAACACTGATTAATTTATTTCTTGCACTGAGGATAGAGGACAAAAGTATCAACAGAGGAACCAACCTGAATAATTAATATCCAACCAATTATGTTTCTTCTTTTTACTTTTCATTCAATTGAGACATTCTCTTTTTCTGTCTTTTACTCTCTACTCTATTCTCTTTCCCATTCATTCTTACCACTTATTCTCTTTTCCATTCTTCTACACTCTCTTTCTTTCCATTTCTGTATTTGTTTTTTGTAAGATTCTTGATGTGAAAATCGTGTGTTGAAACAGATGTGTCTTAGAAAAGTCATTTGGCTAGTAAAAGACCCACACCCACTGGTTCTATTTCACTTTTTTTTGTTGCAGTTATTATTATTATTATTATTAGTAGTAGTAGTAGTAGTAGTAGTAGTAGCAGCAGCAGCAGCAGCAGCAGTAGCAGTAGTAGTAGTAGTAGTAGTAGTAGTTGTTGTTGTTAGTAGTAGTATTGAACCGGGGAAAAACTGCTTTCTGGTATTTATTTTGACTCCTTATATTCTGAATTTAAATCCCACCTAGGTCAACTTAGCCTTTCATCTGTTCAGGGTTGGTAAAATAAGTTACCTGTTATATACTAGGATCCATGGCATCAACTGATCCCCTACCCTCAAAATTGTTGGTCTTGTGCCTAAATTAGAAACAATTATTATTAATCAAGTGAATAAGGCAGAATCATTAGCATGTTGGTCAAAATACTTAGCAGCATTTCTTTCAGCCTTTACATTCTGAATTCAAATTCTATAAAGGTCAACTTTGCCCTTCATCATTTCAAGGTCAATAAAATAAGTACCAATTGCACACTGGAGATGATGTAATCGATTAGCACCCACACCTCTAAACTTTCAAGCCTTGTGTCTATGGAAGAAAGGGTTATTTTTCCCAACTTATTACATTGTAAATTCAAATTCTGTCAGGAGACAACTTTGCTTTTCATCCCCACCTGGTCAATATAATATAGTATCTGTTAAGTTCTGGAGTCAATGTAATTGATTAATCCCTACCTCTCAAAATTGCTATCCTTGTGCCAAAATATGAAACCCTTATTAGTCAACTAAAAGGCAGTGAATTGGTAACATCTTTAGAGCACTGGGCTTCATCCAGCTCTTTACATTGTGAGTTCAAATCCCAGGCCAGCTTTACCTTTCATCTGTCTAAGATTGACAAAATAAAGTAGCAGACAAGTACCAGGGTCTGTGTTATCAGCTAAGTCCTTCTTTTAAAAAAACGTTGGCCTTTTGCCTAAATTAAAAATCATTTTTATTAGTCAACTAGATAACCCTATTAACTGAATGATAGATGAAATAATTAATAATGAATCAAACAGTTGAATAGTTAATTGCTTAATTAGTTATATCTGATAGCATAAAAGATGTGTGCATATTAGATTTACCCCAACTTCAGCAGTGCATAATAAGGGAAAAGGTTTTAGTGCATTAAAGATTATGAGAAGCCCAACTTTACATATACGGCCCACGGGGAAATTCTGAGATATTTTTTTTTTTTCAGAAAAAAAATGCATCTTATTGACCATCAAATATTGTAACTATTGATTAATAAAAAGAAGTGAAACAGTTTCAGTTCATGTGTTTCTTATTGGCAAAATTACATTTCTAAGATGCAGCTCTTAATTTTTATCTTCTATTTCTTCTTTTCCTCTACTTTCATTTTCCTCTCCCCACCACCTGTTTTTTCCCTTTTATTCCTCTACTCTTCTCTCTCTTTTCTTCCTCTCTCCACCTTTCTTCTTTACTTTTTTTCTTTCTTTCCTTCCCAAACACCCACCCATCCACAACCAATTCTGTCCATCTGTTTTTGTTTCTGATATATCCAACACTTTCTATTTTCTTCAGGCCAACCTGGAGGTAGGAGACCCTCAGGTCAGTTTTTTGTATCCCTGCACCATGTTTGAAATGTTGTCCGTAGAGTCTTCTGCTGCTTCTTCCAGTTTCTTTCTCCTTTTGTTTTTTACCTTCTTTTTTCCTCTCTCTCTCTCTGTCTCTTTTTCTTTTAATCACTTGTGTTAACACTGCCAGAATTACAATACTAGCAGATACCTTAGAAAATATTCAAATTTCATATCATTTGATAAATCAAATCCAGCAGTTAATTCAGTTGTCATATTATTATTATTATTATTATTATTACTATTGTTATTATTAGTTGCAGTATTATTATTATTATTATTACTATTATTATTAGTAGTAGTATTAGTATTATTATTTATTATTCTGCTGAGGTCGACTTTGCTTGTCATCTTTCGGAGTCGATGAAAAAGTTACCAGTCAAGTACTGGGTCGATGTAATCGACTATCCCCCCTCCCCTAATTTCAGGCCTTGTGCCTATAGTAGAAAGACATATCATACTATTATTATTATTATTATTATTGGGGAGGTGGGTTGGCAGAATAGTTACAACTTTGTTCCAAATCTTTACATTCTGAATTTAACCCCTGCTGAGATCAACATTACCTTTAACCTCTTTGAGGTTGATAAAATAGTACCAGTCATGTACTGAGGTGGGGTGGGGGTCAATGATATCAACTGGCCCTGCAGCTGCCCCAAAACTTCAGATCTTGTGCCCATTGTAGAAAGCTTTTTTATTATTAATATCATAAGAGTAGCAAGCTGATAGAAACATTAATGCATCAGATAAAATGATCAGTGGCACTTTTTCTAGCTCTTTACATTCTGAGTTTAAATCCTACAGAGGTCAATTTTGCCTTTCATCCTTTTGGGGTTGATAAAATAAAATATCAATCAAGTACTAGAGCCACTGGTATTGATTGGCCACTCCCATCTCCCAAAATTCAAGACTTGTGCTTCGATCAGAAATTATCATTATTATTATTATTATTATTATTATTAAGGTAGTGAGCTGATAGAACTGTTAGCATGCCAAGCGAAATGCTTATTGGTATTTTATCAGTCTTCATGTTCAGAGTTCAGATTCCACCGAGTTCGACTTTGCTTTTCATCCATTCAGGGGTCGATGAAGTAAATATCAGCTGAGCTATGAGGTTGATGTAATCAACAAGTCCCTTCCCCCCAAATTTCAGGCCTTGTGCTTTAGTAGAAAGGATAATTATAATAATAATAATTATTATTATTATTATTGTTAAATTCCACTGAGGTCAACTTTGCCTTTCATCTTTTTGGGGTCGATAAATTAAGTACCAGTTGAGTACTGGGGTTGGTTTAATTGACTTGCCCCTTCCCCCAGAATTTCAGGCCTTGTGCCTATAATAGAAAGGATTATTATTATTATTATTATTATTTTTATTATTATTAAGGCAACGAGCTTGCAGAATTGTTAGCATGACAGGTAAAATGCTAAGTGGCATTTCGTCCATCTTTATGCTTTGAGTTCAAATTCTGCCAAGATCAGCTTTGCTTTTTATCCTTTTGGGGGTCAATAAAATAAGAACCAGTCAAGTATTGGAACCAATGTTATCAATTTACCCTTCTCAAAAACTTGCTGCCCTTGCGCTAAAATTTGAAACCATTATTATTATTATTATTATTATTATCATCATTATTATTATTATTATTATTATTATCATTATTATTATTGATATCATTATTATTATTATTAAAGCAGTGAGCTGGTAGAATCATTAGCACACCAGGCAAAATGCTTAGTGGTATTTCGTCTATCCTTACTTACTGATTTCAAATTCCACCAGGGTCAACTTTGCCTTTTATCCCTCTTGAGGTCAATGAAATAGCTACCATTTGAGCACTGGGGTCAATGTAATCGACTTACTCTCTCCCCAAAGTATCAGGCCTTGTGCTTATAGTAGAAAGGATTATTATCATTATTATTAAGGCAGTGAGCTGGCAGAAACATTAGTTTAGTAGCATTTTTTCTAGTGCTTTATATTTCAAACACAACCTCAAATCCTGCCAAAGTGAACTT
>NC_142937.1:68585417-68600417 GCF_046866305.1 Octopus bimaculoides | reverse complement strand
TTTCTAAAAATTATCTACATGGATTACTATTGAACTTTAAAAACTCAAAGGCAATATAATGTATTGGTATATTTTTTTTTTGATATATTTTTTGTATGACATGCAATGAAAGCCAGTTAGAAATCCTTTTAATCCTCCCTATACACATCTATATTAAAATATGCTTTCAGTTTAGCATTCTGCCTTATTATTATTATTATTATTATTATTATCCTATTATTTCTCCACGTGCGGTTAACACAACCCCACCATTTACTGACTTATATATATATATATATATATATATATATATATATATATACACGTATGTATACCATTTGTTCTTTTCCTTTCTTTCCATGATTATTCTCATTAAATCTCTTTCTCTAAATGTTTGCAAACAACTCCTTTTCTTTATGAATGTTTGTTATTTAGTCCATGACTTTCAACATCAAATGCAAAAATCTATTGTTATATATGTTACTTTTATTACTGTTATAACTGTTATAGGCTGATGGAAGAAAGAATCATTAGATTATCAGTATTATAATTCTTTCTTTCTTTCTTTCTTTAAAACCCTTTCTGTTCCGAATTCAAATTTCACTTCACCAAGATCAACCTTGTCTTTCGTTCCTACAGGGTCATTAAAATAAAGTACTATTGAAGTACCAAAGTTGATTGAATCAAGTATCCCCTCCCCTCAAAGCTGATATCCTAGTGCCTAAATAAGAAACAATAGACAAGTCATGATTACATCAATTTACAGCATAAAAATATGTTTGTGTGTGTGCATGTGCATGCATGTGCGCATGTGTGTGTGTGTGTGTGTATCTAGAGGTGTTAGCATGTCAGGTGAAATGCTTAGCAGCATTTCATCTGTCTCCATGCTCTGAGTTCAGATTCCACTGGAGTCAACAAATTGTGTTCCAGTGAAACACTGGGGTCGATGTAATCGACTAGTCCCCTCCCCCATAATTTCAGGCTTTGTACCTTTTGCAAAAGATTATTATTATTATTAAAGGTGGCAACTGGCAGAATTGTAAGCACCCTAAGTAAAGAGCTTAATAGTATTCCATTCGTCTTTAGGTTCTGAGTTCAAATTCCACTGAGGTTCACTTTGCCTTTCATCCTTTCAGAGTCAATAAATTAAGTACCAGTCAACTTACCACCTCCCCCAAATTTCAGGCCTTGTGCCTATAGTAGAAAGAATTATTATCATTATTATCAATAAGGCAGTGAGCTGGCGAAATCATTAGCACACTAGCCAAAATATTTAACAGCATTTCATCTGTCCTTACATCCTGAGTTCAACTTCCACTGAGGTTAACTTTGCCTTTCATCCTTTTGGGGTTGATAAAATAAGATCATTTGAGTGCTGGGATTGGTGCAATCAACTTATCCCTTCCCTCAAAATTGCTGGCCTTGTGCTAAAATTTAAATTCAATATAATACGATATTATAGTTTCCCCGATAGCTAAATTCCTACCAATTGGTTTCATACCATAAGTTGAGAACCAACCTCAGCAATCATCAGAAATGAGTGACAACTGTTTAGAACTTGTTAGATGGAGTCTGACTAAATTTCTGGCATATTGAATGTCATACAGTTCCATAGTGGTAAATATGTATATAGTATTCTATAATCTTTTAGACAACTGTTTATATACATAAATGTGTATGTACATATACATGGATATGTAAATACATATATGTATATATGTATCCATATAAATATATATGCGTGTCTGTGTGTGTGTGTATGTGTGTATCTAATTATGTCTATATATGAATATATATATATATATATATATACATATATATATATATATATATATATATATATATATATATATATATATATATGTAGAGAGAGAGAGAGAGAGAGAGAGAGAGAGAGAGGAAGAGAGTCAACAGGTGAGATATAAAGATGCTCAATATAGAAGACACATAGTAGTGCTCAAATGATTTGAACTTAAACTCCGATGTCTTCATCAAGGATTAATTCCACAGGATAAAGAATGGCTGTTAGAGGAATCCAGCTGAGCTGATATAGGAATAGTGATGTAAATCAACATGATTGATCTTGATATTTAAAATATTTGTGCATACATAAACACATGTAAATAGATATAGGTATATATATATATATATATATATATATATATATATTGTGAAACAAACAAAAACTGAAAATGTATAAGCATATAGAGATATAAAATAACATGCCCTCACCCAGGACCAGATTTAAGCCAATTAGACAGATTTTGGGGCCCCGTGCCGAGTGAGTGTCTTCCACACACACTTGAATGGAGGATGCTATGATGAATTTTTAGTATATCTTTGTGGCTGAAACTGTCATACTACATGAAGCATAAACATCAGTCTCCAACGTTTGTAGAGTAGAGGGCCTGACTGACAATTCTCTAATTGGGCCTTCCACTTCCTAGTGCTGCGCCTGCCCTCACCTTACTTTTCTGTATCTGTGTACTCCATGTAAATATTTTCTGTATATATAAACATCAGAAGAGTTTATTTTGTGAATATTTTCAGTTTTTTTGTTTTTCTCTCTATAAATATATCCCTATATATATATTTATATTTGTATATGTATGCATATATATTTTATATATCAAGCCCAAGCATGTTTATTTGCATCACTATCTCCATCTCTCTCTCTATATATATATGTTTGTAAACATATGTATATATATATGTATATATGTGTGTGTGTGTGTATATGCATGTGTATACGTATATATGTATATATATATCTGTGTGTATATATATATATGTGTGTGTGTGTGTGTGTGTGTGTGTGTGTGTGTGTGTGTGTGTGTATTGTGTGTGTGTGTATATATATATATATATAAATATCTTCATGCATAAAGGGAATCCATAAAGTCATGGTGTAATTAAGAATATTTGTATCTTCATAACTATTCATGACAGAATTAATCTGCAAAAAGATAAGAAAGAATAATTACTTAAATTTTTTTTATTCATCTTGTTAATTTTCAACACGTCCATCATTATTACTAATCCAAAAGGAAATACAATTCTGTAGTTATCGGAAAACATTTTCAGTAACACCTTCAATCACATCAGATATCCTATCTTTGAAAGATCAAGGCCTAGTTGAATAAGCAATACTTTTCACATATCGCCATAAAAAGAAATCTAATGGAATCAAATTTGGTGAATATGGCGGCCAAAATAATGGTCCACATCCTTCAAACCATCTGTTAGGGAATTCTCATTCAGAAACTGCCTAATTTGTGAAGCAAAGTGACAAGATGCACCATCTTGTTGAAAAACTGTATTTTCAATCAGTTCTAATTGTTCAAGCTTAGGAATGAAGTAAATTTTGTAGAATTGCACCATGACTTTATGGACACCCTGTATGTATATGTATAAGTAACATTTTCAATCAAGTTTAGATCTAAATAACTTTTTTATTCTAAAGGCAAAATATATTTATCTTAGCTTCAATGATAGAAAGAAGCATGAAGAATTTCATAGTCTTGATTCCATGCCACAAAAATTTGTATTGAAAATGTTGTTAGGTAAAATCTCATGCAAAAAAATATAAGTAAGGCAAAAACTTGGATTTAAGTATAATTAACTTTTTTTCTTTTAAAAACAAACAATATTTTAATCAAGCTTAAATGATAGAGCTCAATTCAAGGAATTTCATGGTATCACTCTCATGCAATGAAATTTTAAAAGAAAAAAGGTATGAGTGTTTGTTTCTCAAATTTGAGAGTTATATGGTTCTATACTTTTTTTATGAATATAAATCTATAAGGGAACTTTTGATATATGTTACCAGCATCATTGAGGTAAGGAAAATTGTCAATGACACCACTAATTTGCAATTAGTTTAATTACATTATCTGTATTAATGCAATTATATCATAAAAATGAGAAAAAAAAAATATTATTTAGAAATTCTGGCAATAACTTAGCCATTTTGGCAACCTTTCATTTTAACTCAACGGCATGTGTGCACAGCTCAGCTGTTACCTTACGGCGTTCGGTAAATTCTATAACAGAATTTTATTTATTTATTTTTGTGAGTGGAAATGTACATTTTCTTTGAAGTCAGCATAAGGTGTAAGACAGAGGGAATGAACATGGACGTGTGTATGTGTTGATGGGGGGTGCAAGACAGAAAGTGTGTATGTGTGTGTGAGAGAGAGAGAGGGAGAGAGTGTAACAGCATATATTTTTTTAATTATTTTTTTGCATCTTTTTTCAGCGAATGTGACTGATTGACTGAGAGAGGGAGAGGTGTGTGAGTGTCTGTATGAGACAGAGAAAGAGAGGTAGAGATAGAGAGAGAGTGATAGCATATATTTTACTTAGCTACTTAGACATATATGCAAAAAAAAGACTGTCATGCGAACACACACCTTCACTCAGTGACTGACTTCATCTCTCCCTCACAAGCACACATATAAAAATCATGTATGCAAATCTATTTATGTATGTATGTATATACGACAGATAATAGGCGTATGTATGTGTTTGTGCGTATGTGTGACTGACCCTAGCCATTTTACACATACATGACAACACATCACTCTCCCTCTCTCTCTCTCTTTCTCTCTCTCTCTCTTTCTCTCTCTCTCTCTCTCTCTGACAACACATTTCTCTCTCTCTCTCTCTCAGTCAGTCACTCACACACTCACTCAAAAAAGATGTGAGGAAAAATGAATAAAGAATGTACACACAACAACACACACCTTCCCCCTCTCTCTCTCTCTCTCTCTCACATATACACACAATGCACACTTCAAAGTTATTCAAGTTGCTATAAGATAAAATCTTAAATTATTAATTGGCACATTATTAATTAGCATAGTAGCATAGCCTGGAAAAAACATGGATTACATCGCAAAATGTGAGCTAGAGAAATAATATTCTTAAGATTATAAACCTGGAAATGTACAGGACAAGTTATTACACTTGGAAAAGTTCAGGACAAGTTATTACATCTGGTGAAGTATAGAACAAGAAAATTTTTACTTAACATATTGAATATTAGAAATTCTTTGATGATAATTTACAAAGTAACATTATAGTTAAAAAAAAGTATCATCATTTTGTTAAAATATTGACACACTAGAATACTTTAAAAAATGAGTCAGAAGTACCAAAATAGCTAAAGTTTTATGCAACGTAGAATAGTATATATGGCAGGTAAATTCATTATGTAAAAAATAGGCATTATTCAAGATTAAAGATGTTAAGACTTGGCAATAACTTAGGCAATAACTCAAGCAAATTTTACTGTGAATTTGTTGTTATAAGTAGATTTTACTGTAATATATAACTAATTTTTGTATTATTCTACTGATTTTGTATTATTCTAACTGATTATGTACAACTATTTTTTGTAACCTATTTTCAAATTTATAATTATTAATTAATAATTAAAAAATGATTTTTTTTTAAGTGCAAAAAATATTCTGAGTTATTATTTTTTATTCTTAATAGAAGTAACAAGTAATAACAAATAGAAGTAATAACTTGTAATAAAGTTTTTAGTTTTGATAAAGGCTAATATTTTCTAAATCTAAATATTTTATTTGAAATTTTATCCTTAGCTGCAATATCTTAAGTAAAAATTTTCTTGTTCTGTACTTCACCAGATGTAATACCTTGTCCTGAACTTTTCCAAGTGTAACTTGTCCTGTAATTTTCCAGGTTTATAATCTTGAGAATATTATTTCTCTTGCTCACATTTTTCCATGTAATATATATATATAACTTGCTTTAAATCTCTGAGCGAGAGATCTACAGTAACAGTACCAGATAGTAATGTTTATATGCCAACAGAACTTGGCAGACCTATATAAGATGATGTTACTGTTGATATAGCCCCAGGAAAACACCTTTTTCCAGCTGGCTATTGATACACAGTCGATCATCAACTGTGTGCCACTTAGAAAATATATAGTATTTGCAAGCAGAGAGAGCTTTCATCACTAGCTTGTGATTAACTCATACTGAGGATGGATAACATCCAGAAACTAAGATCTGTGAGTATCACATAAGGCTAGATATGGGAGTGATGACCTCGCAAATGCTATAAGGACACAGACTGTGTCGATAGCCAGCTGGAAAAGATGTTTTCTTGGGACTATAACAACAGTAACATCATCAAATATAGGACTGCTATGTTCTGTTGGCATATAAACATTACTATATATATATATATATATATATATATATATATATATATATATAATTAAAATAACAAACTGAGGAAAAGAAATCTTTCAAAGGGGTGTGTTAAACATCCAATTCACTGGTACTTCAGTTGGATACCATGTAAATATTAGTATAATTCAATTATAAGGATAAATTAAATATAGAGATATTCTATTGACAATCCAATAATTTATTTATATTGCAATATAACATTAAATACTATGAATATACTCTCCTTCATTTTCTACAATGCTCTTATATTCATCTGATAGACATGCAAGGGTCCTCTTCCAAAATTCCCTTATCCATGACAAAAAATACCCCTCCAGTACTGTTCTGACCTTGTCAACAGAATTCATATTGTTTTCGTTGAAATGATTTTGAAGACTGTGAAATAAATGATAATCAGATGAAGCAATGTCTGGAAGATATGGTGGATGGAGCATCGTTTCCCATTCAAACTGCTCCAGCCTTTGGAATGTCATCTTTGTGGCATGTTGCCAAGCATTATCTTGATGGAAGAACACCTTTCATCTTGAAACCGAAGGTGGTAATTTTTCTTCTAGCATTGACTTCAGCTGCTCAAGCTACTTACAGTAGATCTCCATTGTTTTCATTTGGTTTGGGTTTAAAAGTTCAAAGTAGACTAAATCTTTCATATCCCACCAAACAGATAACAACACTTTTAGTCGTTGGTGCTTGATATTTTTATAGAGAAACCATTTCTTGTTACCAGTCACTATTCAGTCCAAAAAAGGTTCATTCATGGGTCATGACAGCAAAGAAGAGCACACATTCACTTTCTGCATGCAATTAGACTCAGAAAGTTTGGGAGGAACTCATTGACTCAATTTGCTGACTTTTTGGATGGCACACAGGTGTTGATGAATGGTTGAATAACCATATCCAAGCTTCTCTGCTAGTTTCTCAACAGTTACAATGATATTTTGTTCCACCAGAGTTTGCAAGACATCCTCGTTGAGCTCTACAGATCTTCCAGGAGAAGGCTCATCTTCTAGGCTGTATTTCCACTCAGAATTTCTGGAACCACCATTGACACTGGCTTACACTTATTATCTGATTCCCATATAGTGCATTAATATTCTTCACACTTTCCATTGCATTGTTGCCTTTATTAAACTCATAAGGCATGCTGAATATGATCTTTTGTCCCAGCCATTATAGCTTTGGAAAAAATAACTGTTAAAATCAAACTGCACTCTTCAAAATTTTCACTAAAAATAAGTACAAGGTAAAATTACTACCTGCTTTTATAGTTAGTTGAGGCAGGGTGTTTGTCCTGTCCCCCATCCATGTTTTAGTTCATGCAATTGAAAAAACTGCATTATTTATGGGATGACCCAATACGTATATGTATGTGTATATATACTCTTTTACTTGTTTCTGTCATTTGACTGTGGCCATGTTGGAGCACCACTTTTAGTCGAGCAAATTGACCCTAGGACTAATTCTTGGTAAGCCTAGTACTTATTCAATCGGTCTCTTTTGCAGAACCGCTAAGTTACGGGGACGTAAATACACTAGCATCGGTTGTCAAGCGATGGTGGGGGGATAAATACAGACACATAAACATATACACACACACACACACACACACACACATATATATATACATATATATGACGGGTTTCTTTCAGTTTCCGTCTACCAAATCCACTCACAAAGCTTTGATTGATCCTAGGCCATAGTAGAAGACTCTTGCCCAAGGTGCCACACAGTGGGAGTGAACCCAGAACTATGTGGTTGGTAAGCAAACTACTTACCACACAGCTACTTCTGCGCCTATACGTATATGTATATATGAATGTGTGTATATACATATATATATATTTGTATGCATGTAAGTGTGCATGTATATGTAATATCAGTCGAAGTGTACAATATTATATATCCATTACAGACGATCTTACCAACTGGTTTTGTACTAGGCATTTAACAGAGTTTTAGGTCACAGCCTGATTATGTACTCTGCACTCTTCAGAGAAGGCAATTATGTAATGAAGTTTTGGATTCTTAGACGTTATATATATATATATATTTTTTTTTTTCAGCCATAAATTTATATCAGAAATATATACAGTGACAGTGGGGTTTAGCTGAAACAGTAGAGCAATAGGGATAGACACTGCTGAGGAGTCTCCAATTAACAGACAAAACTAGTCTAGTCCAGTGATTTTCCTGCTTTGCTAATGGGGCAGTTATATATATATATATATATATATACTTCAAATTTGCAGAAAAACAAGAGATGAAAACAGGTATATAAACAACAAGCAAGTGTATTAGTTTGATTCTCAAGAAGGTGAGAAAGTCTTTTACGTTTCAGTTCTACGCTTCTCAACAGAAGGAAGCACAAGGAAATAAACAGAGAGAAAATTTAAAAAATGGATTTAGCCATGAATCGTGCTGATAGGTGGGGGCACATGTATATATATGTATAAATATATGTGTGTATTTGTGTATGTGTATATATATATATATATATATATATACATATATATATATATATATCAGGCTGAGCAAAAATTAAGCAACGTTTTGAAACATGAAACTCATCACAATATATTTCAACAATGCAGAAATTTTATTCATCAAAGTAAGTACCATTACAATCAACACCTTTTTGCTAACGAGTAACAAGCTTGTTTATTCTGGTAAAATAAAATCTGGAGCTGAGGAACTCTTTGAATGTACTTTCAGCATCAGTTTGATTTTTGAACTCCTTCTCTTGCAGGAAACCATCAAGGTGATTGAAAAAGTGGTAATCGGTAGGAGAAAGGTCTGGGGAATAAGCTGGGTAGGGAAGAACTTCGTACCTAAGTTCCCTCAACTTCTGGAGCATCATTACTGAAATGTGTGGTTGAGCATTGTCGTGAAAAATGATTGGCCTTATTCTGTTGACCAGTCTGGGATGGAGGAGTTGCAGTTTTTCATTCATTTTCGCAATTTCATGGCAATATGTTTCTGCAGTAAAGGTTTGTCCAGGTTTTAAGTAGTTAATGTAGATGAGTCAAGCAGTACACCACCAAACAGTCACCATAACATTCTTTTTGAAGAGCCTGAGTTTAAGGAAGGTTTTTGGTGCTTCATTTTGGTCAAACCACTGTGAAGAACGTTTTTTATTATTGTACAGCATCCAGTTTTCATTGCAAGTTACAATATAGTTGAGAAATGGATCAGTTTGCTTATGGAGAAGAAGCAAAGTGCAAATTTCTTATCTGTGCATTTTCTAATTTTTATTCAAATCACTTGGAACCCATTTGTCGAGTTTTTCTGATTTTCCAACCATATGCAAATGGTTGCAGGCAGTTTTCTAGCCGAGTTGAAGTTCTTTTGCCAGTTCTTCAGTGGGTTTACATGGATCTTTATCAATGACAGTCTTTAATTGACCATCATCAATGACGGATGTGTGTCCACTATGATCACAATCTTCAAGGCTCAGGTCTCCATTGTGAAATCATATGAACCATTTTTGAGCTGCCCACTCACTGGTCATTTCTTCACTAAATGTTTTGTTTATATTGCAAGCAGTTTCAGCTGCTTTACGTCCTTTTTTGAAGTCAAATAGCAAAGTTTCTTGAATATTGTGCTTTGACAGTTCCATTTCAGATGATTGTAACAATGGTGAAAACAATATCAATGTTAATTTATAGATGCATTTGGGAAAATCTATGTTTGTATTATCAGACAATTGTAAACAAATGTTTAAAAAAAATTCAGAACTTTGCAAAAATTCCAGTACAAATTCTTCATGGTTCAAAACGTTGCTTACTTTTTACTCAACCTGATATATATATGTACATGTGTGTGTGTGTGTGTGTGTGCACACGTGCATGTGTGTGTGTTTGTGTATGGCCAAGTAATTAAGAAGTTTGCTTCACTGATATGGGTTCTTAAGTTTGATCCTCCTCTGTGAAAACTTGGGAAAACATCATGTTCTGAAGAGGGCCTGCAACCTCAGACTGAACCCCATATTGTGTGAATGAAATTGCATGCATAGACACTAATTGGAAGCCATCAAATGGACTGGCATTCCATAATTCAAGGGTCACACACAGTCACATTATTTCTACCAGAGGACTACATTAAATGAGCACTTGTCAGCCACTTACATATTAATTTAATTAGGGTGTCAGTTGATCAGACTATTGAATCCTCAACCAATGCAGATCTCTGTGAATATATATGTGTGTGTGTGAGTATGAATATATGTATATAAAAATGAGTATATGCGTTTGTGCATGTATATATGTGTATACACTATTGTTGAATGTCAACCAAAGTCCATAGTGTGGATTTCATAAAGAGAAACTGAAAGAAGCCAAGCATTTAGATATGTTTAATTGTGGCTCCTTGTCCTGTAATTAAGTGGTTGTTATGAATTAGCCTCACCATCAGGCAAACGTTCTTCATGAAAAATATCTAGCGTTGAGAAAATATTAGCTTGCTTGGAAACAAGTGGGGATTCATGACAGGAAAGTCTCCAGCCTTGATTTCTTTTTTACTCTGTTGGATCTCCATAGCCAATCACAGTCTATAAAAAAATCCTACTATATTTTGATAATTAACTATTGCTAAGAAGGTAGCAAATTGGCAGAATTGTTAGCATGCTGGGCAAAATGCTTTTTGCATTCTGAGTTCAAATTCCACCAAAGTCAACTTTGCCTTTCATCCTTTCAGGGTTGATTAAATAACTACCAGTTACCCACTGGGGTCGATGTAATCGACTTACCCCTCCCACAAAATTCAGGCCATGTACCTATAGTAGACAGGATTATTAGTAACTGTGCAAATGATCAAAATATTTTCTGCCTTTGTAGAAGTATAATCAATTTATTGCGCATAAATTTTAACAACAAAATCTTATATGGACCCCCAAGGGCCATGTGAACCCCGGCTAAGAACCACTGCTCTAAACATTGATTCACATTTGAGTTTTCCTCTGAAAATCTTCTGCTGATTTAGTTATATGCTGACAGCATCACTATACAAGGCTTATAAGGCTTTAACAAGCCATCTGTCTACATTTACATTTTTTAAGCAATTACCAGACAACAGAATCTGAAATCTTATCCAAAGCCTTCTCTCTACATTTATAATCATCATCATTATGATCATCATCATCATTTAATATCCTTCTCCGATACCGTCTTGACTTGGATGATGTGACAGGATGCATGCAGCCAGAAGACTGCATTGAGTTCCACTTCTCTTTTGGCATGGTCTCTACAGCTGAATATTCTTTGTAATGCCAACCATTTTACAGAGTGTAATGGAAGCATCTTTCATAATCTCTGCACCAGTGTGGTCACCAAGTAACTTGAAAGAAAGAAAGAAAAACACTTCAGTTCATTGGGATTCTAATAGAGAAGGCAGTATATGCATGCATGTATGTATGTGTATGAATGTGTGTATGTGTCTGTGCATATATATATATATATATATATATATATATATATATATATATATATATATATATATATATATAAACTATTTCATTTATTTCCCCAAAATGGGACTGGATAAAGGGGACTATTACAGAGAGAATTTACAAAATGTATAGGGTTACATAGAAATCTGATGAGAAAAATATGCTAAACATGTTATGCATAGTGAGTGTGTGTATGTGTGTGTGTTTGTATGTATCATTTCACAAACACAGGATTTAAATGTAACCTACTATAAGTTTCAAGCTCAGATTGCACAATAAGCAGATGAGCTTGTATAGCATGTTGGCTACTCTTCTGTATTCTGTCAGCCTCTTCTGATCATTATACTACCCAAGGATGAAACTCGTAGGGGCTCACATTTAAATTGTGAGCTTATTAATGATATTCATCCCTTGCTGGATAGAATATTCTCTTTGCTGATTCTGCTAATAACTGAACAATACAACATACATACACACACACACACACAAACACACACACACAAACATTCTTTTTTTTATTCTTTTATTCTTTCACTTGTTTCAGTCATTTGACTGTGGCCATGCTGTAGCATCACCTTTAGTTGAACAAATCGACCCCAGGACTTATTTTGTTATAAGCCTAGTACTTATTTTATCGGTCTCTTTTGCTGAACCACTAAGTTAAAGGGATGTAAATACACCAACATCAGTGTCAAGTGATGGTGTGGGGACAAACACAGACACACAAACATATACATATATATATATATATATATATATATATATATATATATATATATATATATATACATGTATATAGGATGGGCTTCTTTCAGTTTCTGTCTACCAAATCCACTCATAAGGCTTTAGTTGACTTGAGATTATAGTGGAAGACACTTTCCCAAGGGCCACAAAGGGGGACTGAACCTGGAACCCTGTGGTTGGGAAGCAAGCTTCTTACCACACAGCCACTCCTATATATATACATATATATATATATATATATATATATATATATATATATATATATATATATATATATATATATATATATATATATATATATATATATATATATATATATATATATATGATAAAATATTGATAGAAATTTTAAAATGCATTATGTATATATGCATTGTGTAATTAAAAGAAGTTTACCATATATGGAAAATAATTTTATTCTATGTATTTATATGTATGAAAAATAAAATATAAGAATATGTTTTCATAGAGTAAATGTTTTCATATCATATTTCAACTGAAATTATATTAGTATGTGTATTCTTAAGGTGAGTTTGACATATATAATTTATATAAACATATATAACAAAAGTGAGAAGAATAGATGGGAACAAGCAAGAATAAGGAGTTGCTTCAAGTCTTTTATATAAAACAATGTTTTGGTATATACATTTCTGAGTTTCCAGCTAAAAGCGGTTTTTTGTAGTATAGGAAAATAGTCATATTTAGCTGACCGGAATCCAGTCTTGTTGATTTCAGCTTCAAACTTTTCAGCAATTCTTCTATATCTTTTTGATAAACACACATGGACACACACATATGCATCGTATATTGAAAAATGCTAGGTACAATGATTTATTCTTAACTAATAACTTCTTTTGTTGTCGTTTTATTAAGAAGGTGACATTATTGACAGTTTCCCACCTCTGCTTTACAGTAACACTTTTCACTTTGCTCTTCCACTCATTCACCATAATGTTATATTATCTTTGTCATTATTGTAATCAACAGAAATTACCATTATTATTATAATCAATAGACTTATCATCATCGTCATCATCAGCATCATCGCCCATGACTTAGTACATTTCTACATTTTGTCAATATATTCTGGCATGGATTAAACATTGGATTAGTAAACTAGTGGAAGGGTGTCCATTTAATGTCCAACTTAAGCTGCTTTAGTCAGATCAAAGCTAAATTAAACAATTATTGCCAAACTGTCTTTAAGAACAACAGACTAGTAGAAACCTCTCTGGCTTCCTGCCACAAACTGAAAGTCAGACACATATGCATATGTGCACACACCTTCACACATTCCACCACATACACTACACACACACACGTATACATACACACACACAGGTATTTTCTTCTATTCTTCCATTCTCTTACTTCTTTGAAACTCTCAGCCATCTCCCCTCTTCTCATTTCCACTTGTTTTCAGCATTATGCATTTAAGGTGGGGAATTAATAACCTGGCTCTGGTGTGCCAAACTTGATAATATATGTGGTTTCTGGTTTTCATATGCTTCTTTTGAAATGCTTGTGATATGATGTCATACGAATAGCTAAGATATGCAATAAGCTGGATTGGCAATTCATAATTTGTCAGCAATATAACTCTGTCACTAGCAGGTCACTTAACAGGTTCTACGAGCCACTGATACATTTCAATACTGCATCCAGCAAGAGATTTATATATATATATATATATATATATATATATATATATCTACTGATTGTTTTATAACTAGCAGTATAATATGCTTATCATATTACCATCCATATATCATACTTAATGCATATATATTGTTGAAAAACAAAATACTGTGGTTTTCATTCAAGGTAAAATATCTTATTGGTGTGCTGTGTTAAAAACACAATATATATTGGTCTGAGAAGAAAATCGCTCTAGTGGCGACTAGCAAGAATGCTAGGGCAATGGGTTGCACTCACAACCTTCTCAGACAGAGAAAAAATATCTCAAATGGAAAACACTATATATATATATATATATATATACGTTAGATATTGTACACAGATGGCTGTTTTAATTTAATACTACTTCAGTTAGATCCTCAGATTTTTATCCAGCTTGGGGGCTATTTGCAATATCAGAGAATGTATTATTCACTATTTTCTATATAACAAAGGTGACAAATTTCATTTTGGCATGTGGCTGTAAGTATACATCATTAACAAGGTCCAAGAAAGTCAAAATGTATCTGACATTCATGTAGGTCACTACTGTGATGATGTTCATGCTACTCCAATGTATATCATGATTTTAATACAACACATCTATAAGTGATTATATTTCAGGGAAAAATTGCAGTATCTTGCCAATCAACAATGTGTATACATTTAGTATCATACATAGATGGCTGTTCTAATTTAAAGCTTCTTCAACTGCATACACCACATATTTTTCATAATTTATTTTTGATATGATATATTGGTGCATTTCTGCATGTGTACATGCGTGTGCATATGTGTGTATGTATATATATATATATATATATATATATATATATATATATATATATATATATATATGTTGTTTGTCTTGTTTTCCATTTGTGTCTTTCGTTGTTCAAAAAATAGTTCATATTTCATGTACTCGTACT
>NC_142937.1:68572917-68580417 GCF_046866305.1 Octopus bimaculoides | reverse complement strand
TATACTCTACTAATCTTCATGGATTTCTGGATGTTTCTTCATTAATATGAACAGTTTCCATTGTGAAACTGCTCCTGATTGCCAATAACCATGGATGAGCTTTATGAAGCAGACTACAAGATTCATACCAAAATCGAATTGATATATAAATATAAATACACACACACACACACACACACACACACACACACACACACACACATATATGGTTCAAATGTACAAAAAATAAAAGACAGGTGAGGAAACAACAAACAAGGTGTATTAGTTTAACACTTCAGAATTTAAAATGAGAACAATTTGATGTTTTATATGTTAGTCCAGTGTCAGAAAAATATGGGAAAAAAATAGCACAGGGAGATGGTTGGAGTGAGAGAGGAATAGAGACTGTATTTAAGGAAAAAGAAATAAAAATGACAAAACTGGATTATAAAATTTAAAAACATATAAAATGAAAAAATTAAAAACGTGATACAGAAGGAAGGTAATGGATTAACTAGAGGGAATGGCAAAGTATAGGAAGATTTAAGAGAAAAGTAATGTGTAGATATTTAGATTATTATATCACCATTTTTGGGTGTTGTGGGAATTCCAGACATCTGCACATTCAAAGAATGAATGATTAGAAACTGGTAAAAGGGAAAATGTTATATGTGTGCATGTGTATGTATGTGTGTGTGTTGCCATGATCTATGTATTTGTATGGATGTATGCAAGTGTAGAAGTATGGTGGCATCAATTAGTGTGGGATAGGGGTTGTTTGCTTGTGTGTGTTGCATACGTGTTTGTGCAATTGTTAGATGGGTAGTTTGAAAACATGTACATAAGGCTGTAGGTGTTTCATTAAAATAAGAAACAACACACACACATGCACTTTGCTGTATACTGACAATTTGCAGAACTACTACTACACATGCAGAAATATAACAAAGACAAATTGGATTTGTAGGTTTGTATTTATACAAAAATATGATAAGTACTTTTTCTATGTCTGTGCAAATATGTATGGATGTAACTCTCTATACATTAGTATGCTGAAATACACATACATACATGTATACATACATATATGCATATATTATTCTGCAGTATACATGAATACACTTAAGTACATACTTAATAATTCTTACGTGTATACTTATAAAAGAAATGCATACAAGTATGTAAATGTGTGTATGTGTGTGTGTGTATTTAATTTAGCAACAATATTTACTTTGATATATGATCTGAAATATAATTCATAAGCTTGGTTAACTGGTCTAATGTTAGCTGTTTTCCAAAATCTAAGAAATATTTCCTGGGTTTTTTTGAAGTAGATTAAAAATTTAACAACTATGATTATACTCTTTCTGTGATTCTCTACTGTTTGTATTATTTTTTAATGTTGTTTCTAATATTTTATGCTCCTTCTAATATTTCTAAGAATGTATGAATAAATATTACAGGATAAAAGAGTTATATGTTTAACAATTCATTGCTACACAGTGCATACACACTGCACATCAATTCTGACCAAAAGATACTTTTATATATACTTGAACAGACACAGACATAACAAGTTAAAACATTATACATAATACATTGTCTACATCAACCCTTTTCATCTTTTCTATTTTTCTACTTCCATCTCTTTTCTCTGCTCCCACTACAATTTTTTTTTTTATTAATTCTTTTTATTTTTCTCCTTCATTTTCTTTCTTACCCAAACAGTTACTTTCTTTTATTTCTGTTTCTCTTAATGAGTATTTCCTTTCAATATTTTTCTTCATTTAATTTACCATTGTTCCACTTCCTTCTGTTTCCATTTTAATGGTTTTTAGGAATGATTCTATGGGTTTCCGGGAAATATTTGATGCAAGCATGGCTGTGTTGTTAAGAAGTTCACTTCCCCACCATCCTTGTTCAGATGTTTTCCTTTTTCTGCTATAACCCTGGGCCAACCAGTGCTCTGGGAATGAATTATGACCTCACTTAGCAAACAAGTGGAGGGTTGGTGACAGGAAGAGCATATGGTCATAGAAGACTGTCTACTTTGACTCATGTAACTGGGGAAAAGTTGACATTAAAACAATGTTAGGGTAAAGACCCCCTTGAGTCATGAATGACCATGGGATTGCACCTAGAAAGTTACCCTCTGAGGCACAAGTCTGGGAAAGATTGTTTATGGAAGATCAGTAGTTGCCCATGCATACCAGGCTCCCCTCTCCACACCACTGATCATTATCCAAGAAAAAAGCAAAGGCCAATACAGCTTGGTACCAGTGACATTGCAACTCATTTCTACAACTGAGTGAACTGGAGCAATGTGAACATAAAGTGTCTTGCTAAGAACACAATACAGCCTGGTCCAGGAATTGAACTCACTACCACGTGATTGTGAGCCCGATTCTCTAACCACTGAGCCAGGCCCCTTCACGTCAGATTAGTCAATGACTCAACTAATCTGGTAGCATTAAACATTTGAGAATACCTTCTAAGTCTGCAAATTACCAATACACGTAGATATAGGTGAACTTAAGCGTATCATCTCTCCAATGATAACAGTAATAATGTTATGATTATCACAAGATACTCTTCGTTGTTGTCAGCTATAATTAAATTATTAACTCATGATCATCTTCATAGTCACTTGGCCAGCTAGATATGTCAGCCAAATATCACTTCCTTTAAGGCACCTTGTATCTTGAGGGTCGATCCAGCACATCATCATCACAATTTTTATTTCTTTCCAGTTCCACTCAGATCACATCTACTCTATTTCCTTTGTTGTGAGTAGCTGTGTAACTCTTTTACAGCAAGAAACTTGTTCTGCTGTGAAGTGAAGGACCTTATTCTTTCATTTAAACTCCTCATTCCTTAGCATAAAGCCATCTCCCTCTCTGCTGTGATCCCACTCAGTTAAATAGGGTTTATAGTCATACAGGAAATTGAATAGCAACTTCTCTAGTGCTGGTGTCACAAAAAGAAGGCATTCAGTTTATGCTGTAAAGCAGATGAGATTAGGATGATCATCTATTCATAAAAACTAAACCAAGGAAGACATTGGAGCATAATGAAGTCTTTAGACTTATATGATCTTGTCAGACTATCTCACCCATGCCATCACATCACATGACGTTGAGTGATGATGACACAGATGTTGCTAACTATCATGTGACATTACATTTGTGTGCCATGCTTCACATGGTGTTTTCATGAAGCTAATGTCTTGTCATTTCATTTAGCTATTGTCCTGATTTGAAGGGGTACACACTGTGCAGTTAATGTTGAGTTGTTGTTTATCCAGGGGCTCGGGTGCATGGATTGCAAGCACATCTCCTAAAGTTTTGGTGGGGTGCAATATCAAAATTTGCACCCCATTTTATTTTGCATAAAAAGTGATCTGTAAAAAGTAGCTTGAAGTCAAATTTCTTCTCAAAGAACAAAGAATAAAAATAAATATAAAAATAAAGATATGACCTTGTTTGTAAAAAATTTTGGACCTGGGTTTGCACTTCATTTCCCCAAGCAAATTTAATTCCAAAGTCAGTGAGTGAACCTGAGAAATGTGGGAGGCATTTTCTGTTTTATGCTGCACCCTCTAGATACACTCTACCATTTGCATTATACTGCATGTCTCTACACTCATACTAAATTTCATTAGTTTTAATCGGATTAGACACCTATCGACAAAACACTAAATAATGGAACGAAGTCAAACATGGAATTAATAAGACAATCGTCAGGAAGTTATTTAAATAACCTTAGTATAAGTTATAATAATATGTGCATGTGAAATAAATAATGGGATAAACTTAAGACACACAATTGAATTTTTATGAAGGAATTGTTGTTGATTAAAAATTGTGTATGATTTCTTTTCATAAAAGTCAATTTCTAATTAAATCTCAAAAAAAGTTCTTCATCTTTTCTCTCTTTTAATGTTTATATTTTGTATTTAATGATCTCAGAAACAATTTAAGTAAACCACATTCACTCACCATTTCCTCTCCCTCTCATGATATATATATATATATATACATATATATATATATATTAAATATATTTTTTTTTTAACCAAAAAATTTGGTAAAAAATATAGTATCTGTTAACAATCTTAGCAGAAAACTCACAGTTGAGTCTTTGAATATATATCAACTTTAAATATATATATATTTCTCTGTACATGAATGTATTTACGTGTATACATAGCCATACAGCAATACACATATATCTATATATATATACTTGTGTGTGTGGATATATATTTGTGTATAAACATATGTATAATGTATGTATACATACACACATGCATACACACACACACATACACACACTCCAATTAATCATTAAACAACAATGGAATTCAAAGCTTTTCCTCATAGTTTTTTTTTTCTCAAAATATGTAATTAATGATTCTAATAAAACAAAAAACAAAAGCTCTCAAAGAGTAAAATTTTATAAAAATATATTGAGAGACTCAATGAATTTTTTGTGACAATTGCATTTAGCCTTACAAATATTTATAATAGTAGAACAAGTAGAAAGATAAATTTTAATCAATGTGTAGATACTGAACAGTATATATATAATGGATAAAATCCTTTTCTTCTTTAAAAGTAGAAAAATTTGTCGGCAGCCAGCCATGAGGATCAAACTCACACCCCTCCATTGTCTGGTTGGAATACTCTACCATTTAAGCTAAGCTTAGTGGCTTAGCATAAATGGTAGAGCATTCCAACTGGAGTTTAACCCCCATGGCTGGCTGCTGACAAATTTTTCTGCTTTTAAAGAAAAGGATTTTATCTTTTATATATATACTGTTCAGTATCTACACATTGATTAAAATTTATCTTTCTACTTGTTCTTCAATACATTTCAACGCTTTGAAAACAAACTTGTTTGTTTACATTGGATATATTTACAATACTAGTTGATAGTATGAAGTATGTATTTATATATACTAATTCAATTTAATAGGTTATTAAGAAAAAAAAGTCAAAATTTACATGTTGCAATCATGCAGAATATACCATTATGGATTGCAGCATATATTACTTTTGAAATGGTTCAAAAGCCAGGAAACTGTTATAGCTAATATATATATATGTATATATATATATATATACACACACACACACAACTCACACACACACGCACACACACACACAAACACACACACAAACACACACACAAACACACACACACACACACAAACACACACACACACACACAAACACACACACACACACAGTTTCCATTTCTGATTGGCACAAATATATATTATTAAAAGATTTACACCAACCTTTTCAATCGCAGTAGCAATTTTTATGTATGACCATGCATGTATATATGTGTGCGCATATGTATGTATTATGTATGTTTGTGTGTATATATTTATCTCTTGATTTATCTGTCAACCAGTATATCCATCCATCTAAGTATCCATCATCATCATCATAACATCCACTTTTCCATACATGTATGGGTCTCTCTCTCACAGGTAAATACAAACCCACACATTGTAATGATAAAAACAAAATGCAATCAGTAGTTTAAGCTATGCTTCTGCAAACTGATTGCCATTTATATGCTAGGCAGTTAGCTAGATTGTGCTATACTTACAGCAAAACATATTATATATATATATCACATAGAAGGCCAAGAAAGTGAATTCATTGTATTGTATTAACATATTGCCTGAAAATTTGTTGGTTTGTGCCTATGTTAGAAACCATTATTATTAGCATAAGAAACAATGAAATGGGAAAAGAAATAAATTTTTTTTCTTAGGATGTTTTAGGTTAGATGAGATTAATATATTGTTGATGTTTAGTTTAAATGGGTGTAAGTGGAGGGAGAGTAGTGTTAATATGAAATCTTAGGCAGTGAGAGAGAGAGAGAGAGAGAGAGTTGTAAAAGAATGTAGTTCTTTTGTATACTACAAGATAAAGCACAGTCAAGACCTGGTATGAACAATGAGAGGCATAAAAAGCAAAAGCAATGACCACACCAAGAGGGATTAAGTGGGTTAGTATCTCTGTATTATAATAGCCAATATAAATGTTGGTTGGTTAGGTGGTTGGTTGATTGATTGATTTCTCCAGTTGTGCTTTGCATGGTATAGGCAGAAGAAGAAAGAGAATAAAAAGAGATATACAGAGAAAGTCAACCTAGAGGTGCAGGATAACTCTGCACATACTAGGCTTGGTGGCGAGCATTGAGTAAAGGAAAACCAAGTACATAGTGAGAGAGAAAGTATCATACAGGCTGAGGAGAAGAGGATGTAAAAGACAGCAATTTCAAGAAGAATTTTACAAATGAGAAATATGTTTATTTAATTTTATTTTAAGGTTATGAAAATTAATATTTATCCTTTCATCATTTTCTATATGCACCAAGAATTTTTGATAAATGTTCAATTATATTCATTACCTGTATGCCATATTTCTTGACATCACCCATGGTGGCAAATGTATACTTCCAAAGCTACCTATCATACGACAGGTATTTCGCCTGCCGTTACGTTCTGTGTTCAAATTCCGCCAAGGTCGACTTTGCCTTTCATCCTTTCGGGGTCGATTAAATAAGTACCAGTTACGCACTAGGGTCGATGTAATCGACTTAGTCCCTTTGTCTGTCCTTGTTTGTCCCCTCTATGCTTAGCCCCTTGTGGGTAATAAAGAATTATATTATGGTTATAGTGTTGTGGTAAGAAAATGTAGTGATTAGAGTGTTCGACTCATAATCATAACCTCATGGATTCAATTCCTGGTCTGGCTAGTACAATGTATCCTTGAGCAAGACACTTTCTTACATATTGTTTCAGACTGCTCATTTCTAAATGAGTACCTGTCAACAACTGGTGCAACCTTCCCTCTCTCTACATATGTTATCCTTGGTGTTTTACTGGGTGAAAGTCAAACAAGGGGTTGAATGTCTGCTTGCAACTAAATAGGCACTTAAGACTATTAATGAAAACATGGTAGATACAACTAAGCAATAGTCTTTCATGAGTGATGACTAGATATACTTTGCTGTAACAATGAAAACGTGCAGCTTGACAATTTACCAGCATAACAAACAGTAGAGTAATTATTCATATGTAAGGATTTAGTTTTCCTGTTGATAGCTTTAACATAAAACTAACCTAAACTCATATTCATAGCCAACTATTGACAAGCTGACATTTTTACTAAGATTTATAACAATTTATATGCAATCAAAATGGTTATTTTCATGCTGGTTTTTATAAAGAGTAAGGACAATATTTGTTCACTTTGCATATATATATATAGGGAATTGTACCAATGTGCCAGAAGGGAGGCTAGGCGACAGGTTTATTTAGCCAGAGGGGAAGCAGATAAGGAAAGATTTGCCAATGTTCTGCGCCGTGAGGACCAAAGACTCGAGGTATTTCGGGTTGCAAGACAGTGTAGGAGAGAGAATAGTGATGTTGTAGGAGAGAAATGTGTTCGCATGGATGATGGTACGCTTGCATTAAATGAGGATGCAAAGAAAGAG